>NW_006239269.1:603097-613565 GCF_000226075.1 Solanum tuberosum | reverse complement strand
CCACTTTTTCAATAGTGAAACGTGGAAGACTGGATGCACTGCTACTAAATCTTCTGGCAACTTTAACCCATAGGCCACTTTACCAATCCTTTTCAAGATCCGGTAAGGGCCTACATATCTGGGACTGAGCTTTCCTTTCTTGCCAAATCTCATCACCCCCTTCATAGGTGATACTTTCAGGAAAACCCAATCATCAACTTGGAACTCTAGTTCCCTTCTTCTCACATCTGCATAAGACTTCTGGCGACTCTGAGCAGTCTTAAGTCTATCTCTAATGAGTTGCACTTTCTTCATAGCATCAAGGACCGAATCTGGTCCTATCAAGGCTGCTTCACCTACTTCAAACCAACCAACTGGAGATCTACATCTACGCCCATACAATGCCTCATAAGGGGCCATCTGAATGCTGGAATGGTAACTATTGTTGTAGGCAAACTCAATAAGAGGAAGGTGATCATCCCAACTACCCTTGAAGTCGATCACACAAGCTCTCAACATGTCCTCTAAGGTCTGAATGGTACGCTCTGCCTGACCATCCGTTTGTGAATGAAATGATGTGCTAAGGTTAACCTGAGTACCAAGACCCTTCTGAAATGACTTCCAGAAATGAGAGGTAAACTGAGGACCTCTATCTGAGATGATAGACAAAGGAACCCCATGCAACCTCACAATCTCATTAATGTAAAGCTTGGCGTAATCCTTCGCCGAATCTGTAGTCTTGACCGCCAAAAGCGATAAGACTTAGTAACCCTATCAACAATCACCCAAATGGAGTCATGTTGTCTGCGAGTACGAGGTAAAACTGTGATGAAGTCCATGTTGATCACTTCCCACTTCCAAGTAGGAATGTCAATCTCTTGAGTCATACCTCCTGATTTCTGATGTTCTACCTTGACTTGCTGGCGATTTGGGCACTTAGCCACAAAATCTACTATATCTCTTTTCATACCATTCCACCAATAGACTTCCCACAGATCGCGGTACATCTTAGTGGCACTTGGTTGAATAGAATATCTGGAATTGTGGGCCTCTACAAGAATATGCTGTCTCAACTCTCCCACATTAGGAACACATAATTGACCCTGGTAGCGAAGCACACCATTTACCCCTTGGGAGATAAACCTCAACTCTCTGTTGATGGACTGCACCCTTGAGTTCAAGTAATATCGGATCGATGTATTGCTTTTCCTTAACTTTCACTACCAAAGAAGATTCTGATCTATTCTGGACTATCATACCACCATCTAATGTGTTAGTAAGACTAACTCCTAAGAGAGCAAGACGATGAACATCTTTTTTGTACTTCCTTCCTTTTTTTTCCTCAATATGTGCTACACCACCCTCTAGATCCACCTCTTTCTGGCCTTAAGGTAAGAGATAATCAACATATAGGTACTGAGCTACTACCCTTCTATTCTAAGACTGACTCGTTTGGAAATTGGAACTGAACAACCCGAATTCTACAATCGACTGAGGCATAACAAGAATATAAAATGGCTTCTAGTCCTATAGAAACAGCAAAATTAACATGATCAAAACTCAGCCTAATGCACCCCCTAACAAGTAAATATATCTAGAAACAACTCTAAAAACTACAATGCAAAATAACAAATTTACTCTTTCAGTGATGAATCAGATAAACACAATACACCTACAAAGAGGAGACCAAGGGATAGATTTATTAATAAGAATAAGGAGAACTTCACAGAACCAACAAAATTTGAAACAACTCTAGTAACCATAATTCAGAAATTTCTCTTAAAAGATTGCTCCTCACAGTGATTAATTTCTACCATAATATGCAATCAAGTTTCAGAGTAACACAACATTCATTAAAAGATTCAATTTTTACATGAAGAGAAATCAAAACTGCACTTTCCAACTACTAAATAAACAAAAAAACGCGAAGGTGCGCATACCTGAAATTCGAGTAAGGTAGAAAATAGAGATTGAGTTGAGATCGCTGCTAGGAAGACCTGTGCTTTCTCAGTTTTGAGAAAACACAGATGAAACGCTGAGAACTACGAGCTATGCTGAGATCGCTTCAAGGCAGATGTTGCTAGGGTTTTCTGATTCACGATAGTGTTTTGAGAAACAAAGCGCTATTTGTCTTTTTTTATTTTTGCAATTTTAATTACACTTATGTTTTGGCTTTAAGTTTTGGTGAAAAAAGAACTTTTTTTTAATTTGACCCTTAAATTATAATTTGGGACCACTTATTAATTTTTTTAGAGACTAGATTTAGTACCTTCATAAAAACATACATAATTAAGGACCGAAATAAAATCTCGTCCCAATACATATACTTTTAGAGACAGGATTATTAACTCGTCCCTAAATGTTGGTCTTAAATAAAGCTTTTTCTTGTAGTGGACTATAAATACATTTTCAAACATTATGTTTAGTAATCTTTTGTCAATTAAATTTTATTCTGAACTTGGATTAGAGTTTGAACTGAGAGTATTGAGAAAATATTTTCCCTTAGCTTTGAAGAATTGAAGTTTTCCATTTTTGAGAAATTGTAAGTAAGTCTTTGAGATTTTTCAACTTGCACCTTTGTAAAGATGAAATTAGTCCAGTTGATGGAAACACCATTTGGTAGCAATATTTATCTTTTTATGATGTCTAGCTAAAACCCCAATTCTTGGGGTGTGATTATGTGAATATGGGTTGATTTAGCTTATGGGTATTGCTAATTGATAGTTTAAATGCTATTTAGAAGTGATTTCATTCACTAATTGTGGTTAAATTTAAAGGGTTGTAGTTGCAAATACAATTCTACCTTCGTGTTTTTGGCTTGCTCGAGAGAGAGGTTTTAAAACCAATATTACTGAATTGATGATTTGTGGGTATTGGGTTGTCAGGGGTTCAGCTCGAGAGAGTGAATTCCAAACCCTTTTCCACACATTTAGCTCAAGAGAGTGAATGAACTAATGCGTAGATTGTTCATAATTTCTTGCTTGTTGGTGTTCGAGAGAAACTGTCACGCCCCAAGCTATCCCCAAGACGCGGACACGGGACCTAGGACCACAAGTGATCCCAAGCTAACCCTGCTGGCATGATCATGAGCATACTAAAGATAATAAACAGATGCGGAAGCTAAATCAAAAATAAATCTGAAAATATGGGGAATACCCATATACTATAACTGAGATAAATATAAACTGGTGAGTTTAATACAAGGAAGATATTAACTCAATACTAAGCTGAATCTATCTATGTCTGAAATAAGCCTCTAAACTGACTAGAAATGTTGGGACATGCCCCAACTAGATCTAGCAAAACTGAAACTGAAGACTAAAAGCGATAAAGATAAACATGTCACTAGTCCTCGAAGAATGAGGACTCACCACTGATGCTGCTGAACTGAAGATCGGGAATTGATCTAAGCGTGATCTGGATGCTGAGAACCTGAACCTACATCACGAGAAGATGTAGCGCACGTATGCGTCAGTACTTGAAAGGTACTGAGCATGCAGGATAGAGTAAAGCTGAAATAACATATAACTGAACAAAGCAATAAAGCAATGATATAATCTGAACATGATATAGATACTGAAAATACTGAATACTGAGCTAACTGATGCAATGACCAAATTTATAACATGCTGAGACTGAATACTGACTGTACTGAAATATGGTCAATGCAATAGAGTCTGACTGAACTGTGGGAGCTACTAATAACCGACATAAAACCACATGAGCTAAATGTGGAGTCCGATGTATACGCCCCATCGAGAGGACCCAATATACCCTGCCAGAGGTATAGAGGCATGCTAGTGTGATCACTAAACTGATGTTGCCCACAGAGGGGACTTACACCTACGTGGCTCGTAGTTCTGGGACTATATGGGTACGCTGACACCCTAGTCCAACTCGGTATTATGCTACTCCCAATGAATTAAGTAGTTAACTGGTTATGACTGAATTTCTGTGAATACTGGATAGCTCGAACTGAACATGCAAACTGAGAATGCAACAATTAATCTGATAATGATGCATTCATAAACTGAGGCATGTATAACTGAATACTGAAATATCTGACCTAGCATGTGTAATTCAAGAACTAAAGAAATACATAGCTAGGGTTCTGAAATTCATGCAATAAACTGAGCAATAACATGATAATCTGATTTGGAACATTTAAATAACTAATTCATGATGATCTGTTGTAATTCTAGAAACCCTAGGTCTGTTCATAATCATGGAATCAAGAATCTGACTGAATTCTAGGGACCTAATGGGCGAAAGGAACCCACTAGTGAAATCCCACATACCTGGTGACGAATTCCATGGAGAAATCTTTCGATTTCGGGGCTGAAACTGATGAAAACTTCCTGCGTTCTTGAACTACGGTTCTTTACCTTTTTCTCCTCTCTTGATTCTAATTTTCTAAGATTTTGATTAATGAATTGACTTGGATAAGTTCTAGTTATGTTTCTAGGCTTAAACTGATTAAAATATCATGATTTAGGGTTTAAATGACGTATCTTAGGGGTTAAACGAAATAGGAAAAGACCAAAAGACCCCTGAATTAACTGCTGTCGGAGTGATCGACGGACTGGACTGACGGGCCGTCATTCAATCGACGGTCCGTCGATTGGGTCCGTAGGTCGAGTCTGCCCGACAGGGCTTCACTAAAACGAGCATAACTTTTTGCTCGGAGTCGGATTTTAGCAAACTCGGTGGGGTTGGAAAGATAATTCAATTATCTATCATACCATAGGTCATTGGACACAACAATTAATTTTGTGCTAAAAGTTGTGACCATCTGAAGTTGACCCATCAATAATTTTCAGCTAACTGGCTGCTGACCCTCATCTACGGTCAGACCTATGGACCGTGGATCGAATGACGGTTCGTGATGGTCGACCGTAGTTTGTGTCAGAGGCTGGGTAAGGGAAGTCTCGATCCACGGAAACAGACCACGGACCGTGGTCTAATCTACGGACCGTGGGTCTGTCCGTGATTCGGGACTTAGCCAAATTTTCTGAGCTAGTTTAGGGAGGGGTTGCAGTGGTGAACCACGGACCACCAGCACGGGCCGTGGTCTGACCTACGGTCCGTGGATGGTGACCGTAAGTTGCACCTGCAACGTCTCAAAATCTGCATTTTTTGGTCCGTTTTGAATACGGGGTGTTACAACAACGTCATAAGTGCTAAGTCTAATTCAATTAGAAGGAAAGGAACAATTATCAATAAGTATTTCAATTTCAATTATTTATATTTACTTGTGCAGCATGTAATAATAGATAAATATTTTATTGAATGAAGCTTCCATCATCGTGATTGAATTAGGTAGAATATATTTCCTTAAATGATCCTTATCGATAGATTGCGAATTTATTATTTTCTCTTCTTTGTCTATGTAACAATTTTAAATTTGGAATTGAGAATTTTATTTTTTCAAATTCATTAAGGTTAGAATATTTCCAAACATTTATAGTCATTTATTTTTTCACTCTATTGCCTTGACGTTAAGAATGATCTCATGTAATTGTGTAAGTATGTATTTATATTAATATATATTAAATATCAAAGACTTGGACTTGGACTTGGGGCTTGGGCTAGGATCAGACTTTAAAATAAATATTTTTATAAAGCTTATATATTTACTCTATAAATAACAATATTTTTACAGGCAAGAATAGTATACATATCTGTAGTTCTATACAAACTGTACAAAATAGGTCAAAAATTAAAGTGATCAAGACACAAAATAACACAAGATAGAAGTATTGAGAGTTTATGTACACTCAATAATAATATTGTAATCATCATTTTTGATAAATCTTTTCACAATATCTAGGCATGGTTGCAAAACAGTATTCCTCCATGTTTCGTCAACAACTTATTTTTTATCTTCTTTGAAAACGTTAGTAGCAATAATATGATGCACCGACCATATTTTCTCATTTATTAATCGTTGAATCTTGTCAAGTTGTTTACAAATTAATATACGAGTGTTATGCTTATTACTTGAAATTGAAGCTTGAAGAATCATCTTCTTTGACTCATCATCTCCATTTATATTTTTTTGTTCCCTTAAATATCTGGCCATTTCAGGAACACCAATGGACCGTCGAATTCCTTTGGTATAATCTGCATCTGGATTGAAAATTTACCACACCTCATCTACCAGCCCGGCATGCAACATAAATTTAAGAATAGTTTTATTTAGTTGAACATATATTTGAAAACCAAAAATGTTATTAAGAAAACTATATAAGAAAAGTTTTAGTTAGAATCATTATTATATTTCGATTCATATATAAAATAACTACAAAAACTACCTGCATTGACCATTTCATCAACTCTTGTGTCATCTCTACGATTCAAGACTAGTTGCTCTACATCAATCCAAATAAAGGAACTGTCATACTTATAATTGAACATGAACAAATGGTCTTCCACAAGTTTTTCAATATACGAATTTTACCGTCCAACAATAATTGAAACACATTGATTCTTCAAAAATATTTCAATGTAGAAAAGGGACTTCAGAGAGAAATCTTCCGCCGTGAAGTAAGAATCTGGCTCAATTTCACCTAAAAATTGTTGAAATAAAATAACTGTCAATTAATATTCACATTAAAATAAACTTATCACAAAAAATGTCTTTTGCGGATTTGTATACCTAGCATATAGTGTTGTACACCTTGTTTCTAAGCGTGTGTGATCTTGTTGGTCACGATATAAAGTCCCTTATATACTTGCATTTTGTCCGAGTTGATTATTTCTCCTCGAAAATGGATGGCAAGGTCAACAGAGAGACGAGATTTTCCCGTTCCTATTGCTCCAATTATGAACACCACTTTCTTTTTGTTGAACATGTTGTTGTTGTTGATGAAAGTATTCATTTTAGCTACACATAAAATAAAATCATAATAATAATTAGTTCAAAATAGTGAATAATCTCATGAAAACCACTCATGCATACACTCATACATTAAAAAATCTTATAAATATAAAGTTAATAAGTAGAAACATTACTTGAGATGTAATAAACTATGTAAAATAATATATTTCTCTTGATGGTGGTTAGGAAAGAGATTGCATTGAGCATTTATAGTAAAATATATTTTTCGACTTATTAATTGGTATACCATATTCAAAAATATTGATATATTTTGAGATAAGACCAATGACTTTTGAAAAATGTATAGATATGTCAACTGGAATTTTGGTAATGACAAGTAAAAAAATTTAGGATAAAGTTAACAAATATAAATTGTTTGGAGATCGCATATAACTGGGCATTTATAGTAAAAAAAAATGTACATTGTTTGGTGATTGCATATAACTGGGCATTTATAGTAAAAATGTGATTATGAACTTATGAATTGGTATATACGAAATTTTAAAAAAATTCATATCTTATAGGTTAAGAATAATTCTTGAAAAAAACCTGCAGATACGTCACCTTGAATTTCGGTGATTAGGATTAAATAATTTTAGGATGAAGTTTCTAGATGCACATTGTTATGAGATCACATACAAGATTGGCGAAAATATGGATTTCAAAAGGATTGTAAAAAGAACTCAATAATATTTCAGAAGAAATACATTCAGGTGATAATGCGTCAATTCATCCACTATTTAACAAGCCATAAGTGCTAAGTCTAATTCAATTAGAAGGGAATGAATAATTATCAAGAACTATTTCAATTACAATTATTTATATTTACTTGTGCAGCATGTAATAATAGATAAATACTTTATTGAATGAAGCTTCCATCATCTTGATTGAATTAGGTAGAATATATTTCCTTATATGATCCTTATCGATAGATTGCAAACTTATTAGTTTCTCTTCTTTGTCTATGTAACAATTTTATATTTGGAGTTAAGAATTTTATTCTTTCAAATTCTTTAAGGTTAGAATCTTCACAAACATTTATTGTCATTTATTTTTTCAGTCTATTACCTTGACATTAAGAAAGATCTCATTTAATTTAGTAAGTACGTATTTAAATTAATTTAAATTAAATATCAAAGACTTGGACTTGGACTTGGGGCTTGGGGTTGAATCAAACCTTAAAATAAATATTTTTATAAAGCTTAAATATTTGATCTATAAATAACAATGTTTTTACAGGAAAGAATAGAATATATATTTGTAGTTAGATACAAACTGTAAAAAATAGGTTAAAAATTAAAGTGACCAGGAGACAAAATAACACAAGATAGAGAAAATGATAGTTTATGTACACTCAATAATAATATTCTAATCATCATTTTTGGGAAATCTTTTCAGAATATCTAGGCATGGTTGTGAAACAGTATTCCTCCGTGCTTTGTCAACAACTTATTTTCTATCTTCTTTTAAAACATCAGTAGCAATAATATGATGCACCGACCACAATTTCTCATTTATTATTCGTTGAATCTTGTAAAGTTGGTTACAAATTAATATACGAGTATTACGCATGATACTTGAAATTGAAGCTTGAAGAATCATCTTCTTTGATTCATCATCTCTATCTGTATATTTTTTCCCTTAAATATCTCGCCATTTCAGGGACACCAATGGACCATTGAATTCCTTTGGTGTAATCTGCATCTGGAATGAAAATTTGTCGCACCTCATCCACCAACCCTGCTTGAAACATAAATTTAAGAATAGTTTTATTTAGTTGAACCTATATTTGAAAACCGAAAGTGTTATTAAGAAAAATATATAAGAAATGTTTTAGTTAGAGACATTATTATATTTTGATTCATATATAAAATAACTACAAAAACTACCGGCATTGACAATTTCATCAACCCTCGTGTCAACTCTACGGTTCAAGACTGCTTTCTTTACATCAATTCAAATAAATCAACTCTCATGCTTATATTTGAACATGAACATAGAGTTTTCCTCAAGTTTTTCAATATACGAATTTGACCCTCCACAAATAATTGGAACACATTGAGTCTTCAAATTTTTTTATATGTAGACAATGGACATTAAACATAATCTTTGGCGGTGAAGTCGGAATCTAGCTAAATTTCACCTAAAAAATTGTGAAACAAAATAACTATCAATTAATATTCACATTAAAATAAAGTAATCACAAAAATGTCTTTTTCGAATATGCATACCTAGCAAATAGTGTCGTACACCTTGTTTCTCATCGTGTGTGATCTTGTTTGCCACGATATCAAGTTCCTTATATACTTGCATTTTGTCCAAGTTGATTGTTTCTCCTCGAAAATGGGTGGCAAGGTGAACAGAGAGACGAAGTTTTCCCGTTCCTGTTGCTCCCAATACGAACACCACTTTCTTCTTGTTGAACTTGTTATTGTTGATGAGGAAAGTATTCATTTTAGCTAAACATAAAATAAAATCATAATAATAATTAGTTTCAAATAGTAAATAATCTCATGAAAACCACTCATTCATACACTCATACAACCAAAAATCTTATAAATATAAAGTTAATAAGTAGAAACCTTCCTTGAGATGTAATAAACTTTGTAAAAGAATGGATTTTTCTTGATGGTGGTTATGAAAGAGAATGCATTGAGCATTTATAGTAAAATGTATTTGTGGACTTATTAATTGGCATACCATATTCAGAAATATTGATATCTTTAGGATAAGATCAATGACTTTTGAAAATGTACACATATGTCAACTGGAATTTTAGTAATGACAAGTAAATAATTTTAGGATAAAGTTATCAAATGTACACTGTTTGGAGATTGCATATAGCTGGACATTTATAGTAAAAATCTAATTATGAACATATGAATTGGTATATACCAAATAAATTCATATCTTTTAGGATAAGAATAATTCTTGAAAAAAACCTATAGATATGTCAGCTTGTATTTGGGTGAATAGGCTTAAATAATTTTAGGATGAAGTTTCTAGATGCAAATTGTTATGAGGTTCCATACAAGATTGACGAGAATATGGATTTCAAAAGAATTGTAAAAAGAATTCAATAATATTTCTGAAGGAATATATTCAAGAGATAATGCGTCAATTCATACACTATTTAACAACACGTCATAAGTGCTAAGTCTAAATTCAATTAGAAGGGAAGGAGCAATTATCAATAACTATTTCAATTACAATTATTTATCTTTACTTGTGCAACACGTAAAAGTAGATAAATGTTTTATTGAATGAAGCTTCCATCTACGTGATTGAATTAGGTAGAATATATTTTCTTAAATGATCCTTACCGATAGATTGCAAATTTACTATTTTCTCTTCTTTGTTTATGTAAGAATTTTAAATTTGGAGTTAGGAATTTTATTCTTTCAAAATCTTTAAGGTTAGAATCTTCCCAAATATCTACAGTCATTTATTTTTTCACTCTATTACCTTGACATTAAGAATGATCTCATGTAATTGTGTAAGTATGTATTTATATTAATATATATTAAATTTCAAAGACTTAGACTTGGACTTGGGGCTTGGGCTTCGATTGGACCTTAAAATAAATATTTTTATAAAACTTAAATATTT
>NW_006239269.1:571087-602933 GCF_000226075.1 Solanum tuberosum | reverse complement strand
TCAATAATAATATTGTAATCATCATTTTCGAGAAATCTTTTCACAATATCAAGGCATGGTTGCAAAATAGTATTCCTCCATGCTTCGTCAACAACTTCTTTTCTATCTTCTTTGAAAACGTCAGTAGCAATAATATGATGCACCGACCACATTTTCTCATTTATTAATCGTTGAATCTTATCAAGTTGGGTACAAATTAATATACGAGTATCAAGCTTGATACTTGAAATTGAAGCTTGAAGAATCATCTTCTTTGATTCATCATCTCCGTCTATATTTTGTTCTTCCCTTAAATATTTGGCCATTTCAGGGACACCAATGGACAGTCGGATTCCTTTGGTGTTATATGTTATGAAAATTTGCCGCACCTCATCCACCAGCCCTGCTTGCAACATAAATTTAAGAATAGTTTTATTTAGTTGAACATATATTTGAAAACCAAAAGTGTTATTAAGAAAACTATATAAGAAAAGTTTTAGTTAGAGTCATTATTATATTTTGATTCATATATAAAATAACTAGAAAACCAAAACTGTTATTAAGAAAACTATATAAGAAAATTTTTAGTTAGAGTCATTATTATATTTTGATTCATATATAAAAGAACTACAAAAACTACATGCATTCACCCTTTCATCAACCCTCGTGTCAACTCTACGGTTCAAGATTGATTGCTCTACATCAATCCAAATAAAGCAATTGTCATACTTATATTTGAACATGAACACAGGGTCTTCCACAAGTTTTTCAATATACGAATTTCACCCTCCAACAATAATTGGAACACATTGAGTCTTCAAAAAATTTTCTATGTAGACAATGGACTTCTGACAGAAATCTTCAGCCTTGAATTCGGAATCAGGCTCAATTTCACCTAAAAATTGTGAAAAAAAATAACTATCAATTAATATTCACATTAAAATAAACTAATCACAAAAAATGTCTTTTTCGAATATGTATACCTTGCAAATAGTGTCGTACACCTTGTTTCTCAGCGTGTGTGATCTTGTTGGTGACGATATCAAGTCCATTCTATACTTGCATTTTGTCCGAATTGATTATTTCTCCTCGAAAATGGGTGGCAAGGTCAACAGAGAGACGAGATTTTTCCGTTCATGTTGCTCCCATTATGAACACCACTTTCTTCTTGTTGAACTTGTTGTTGTTGATGAAAGTAATCATTTTAGCAACACATAAAATAAAATCATAATAATAATTACGTTAAAATAGTAAAAAATCTCATAAAAACCACTCATGCATACACTCATACATTAAAAAATCTTATAAATAGAAAGTTAATAAGAAGAAACCTGCTTGAGATGTAATAAATTATATAAAAGAGTATATTTTTCTTGATGATGGTTATGAAAGAGATTGCATTGAGAATATACAGTAAAATGTAATTGTGTACTTATTAATTGGCATACCATATTTAGAAATACTGATATCTTTTAGGATAAGATCAATGACTTTTGATTTATGAGATCTCCTACTAGATTGACGAAAATATGGATTTCAAAGGGATTGTGAAAAGAACTCCATTATATTGCTGAGGGAATACATTCAAGTGATAATGCGAGAATTCATCAACTATTTAACAACACGTCATAAGTGCTAAGTCTAATAAAATTAGAGGAGACATATCAATAACTATTTCAATTACAATTATTTATATTTACTTGTGCAGCATGTATTAATAGATAAATATTTTATTGAATGAAGCTTCAATCATCGTGATTGAATTAGGTAGAATAAATTTCCTTATATGATCCTTACCGATATATTGCAAATTAATTATTTTCTCTTCTTTGTCTATGTAACAATTTTAAATTTGCAGTTAATAATTTTATTCTTTCAAATTCTTAAAGATTAGAATTTCCTCAAACATTTTTAGTCATTTATTTTTTCATTCTATTACCTTGACATTAAGAATGATCTTATGTAATTGTGTAAGTATGTATTTATATTAATATATATTAAATATCAAAGACTTGGACTTGGACTTGGGGCTTAGGCTTGGATCAGACCTTAAAATAAATGTTTTTATAAACCTCAAGTATTTGCTATATAAATAACAATATTTTTACAGGCAAGAATAGTATATATATATTTGTAGTTCGATAGAAACTGTACAAAATAAGTCAAAAATTAAAGTGACCAAGAGACAAAATAACACAAGATAGAGAGGAGTGCAATTACGAATTTCTAGTGGAATGATTTGTAATTTATTATGGTAAAAATAATTCAAATTAATTATTTGGAATTATTTTCGTAATAGGAAGCCTCGGTAATTTATTTTGTGGTCCCTACCGTGCCCATATTTATCTAGAACTTAGAATTTATTATAAATGGAAAAAGGAGAAGTATGTGTCTTTCTCTATTCTAAGGAAAGGGAGAAGTTATGTATCTTTCTATGTTCTAAGGCAAGGGAGAAGTATATCACTTTTTCTACTCTAAGGAAAGGAAGATGGACATGATATTTTCTTTTCTAAGGAAAGGGAGATGTACATGTCTTTCTATTCTATGGAAAGACATGGTATTCCTTTTCCTTGGACAAAGAAGAAATCTCTATAAATAGAGATTCTTCTAACCCTTGATAAAAGATAATTTTTTCCTATAAAAATAACTTGTCCACCCAAGTATTGAGAGGGTTCGGAAGTGAACTTGGGATCACTGTAGAAGACCGTAGAACTGTGGTCTAGTTTGTGGACTAGCTTATGAATTTGCTTGAAGTTTCTAGCTTGTCGACTAGCTTGTTGATTCACTTGAAGGTATCGGCTCACGCTTCCAGAGTTAATTCTGAAAGTTTATATGCCCTAACATGATTGTACTTGTTCTAGTATAAACAATGTGTTGTCTATTATTCATGTAAGTTATATGATTTTGGTATGCTTCCGCTATGCATAAAGTTTCCCAACAATTTGTATCAGAGCCATACTTACATCTTGATAGATAACATGAAATATACGTATGTGCAATTGTATGTATGGTTCATGGTTGGTAAATATATTTTTATCGCGAAAAAAAATGAATCAGATGAAACTTTAAGATTTTTTATTCGTTGACTAAAGTACATAAGCTCTTAAATTTTGAGATGATCAAGAGGGCAAAATGTGTTGGCGACAATTTTTCACTTTCACGTGGTAATGGAAAGCAATAGTAAACATTTGTCCTAAAGATTATTTGAAGTCCTTTATTTTTTAAATTAATGGAACCCAATTTGAAAACTTTTCACCAGTTAAAAGAAAAGTTAAAGTTCAATGGATTTGTTTTATTTAATAAATGAAAGTACGAACTTGATTTATTTATTTGAAAATTCTTTAGACTTTATACATGTAATAATATATTTTGTAATAGATGAATTGAGAATTGTGATTAATAAATAGGATTCACTAAAATGATCTATGTATTTGAGTCATTAGAACATCCTCAATTCATCAAGTATAAATTATTCTAAGTGAATAGTAGTGGTAATATTTATTTACGTAAATGTTGATTTACCTTAAAATACTAGTAATGCTTAAGTAATTCATGAGAAGAGATATCGAAGTTTTCAGTCAAAAGAGAGAAACATAATATCTTGGATTCTCAAGTGTATTAATTTAGAGAATAATTTATTATAAGAAGGTATTGAGTGCCTCAACCAAAGGAATGACACAACATATGTTCATGCTCATGAGATGATTATAAAAAGAGAATGAAAATCTGAATCATGTTATTTTAATTTTTAACGTATGGTCTAAAATGACTGTTTTCAAATTTGGTCATATTTTAGGTGGTCATGAATTTTCTGATCTCTGATTTACTTGAAATTTGATGGTTCCATCGAATATTATTTAGATGGTTTTAGGTAGTTTGTCAGATTAAAATTTGATCTGAATATGATAAAGTCATATTGTTTTAATTCCTAAAGATACTTAAACCACTTGAATTTGAATTTGGTCATAGCTTTGGAAATATTTTTAGATGTTACACTAGTGGGATGGCCGTGTGATCCTACCAGTACATTGTAGTTGTGTACTGATTCTGCACTTGCTCTTTGTTTGTTGAGTACAGGGCATCTTCACGCGACAGACCTCGCTTAGAAGATCAGTGATCATCGCTTCGAATTCAAGGGTGAGCCAATTCTTCCGGGATGCCATGGAATTCTCTTTCGTCTATGTCCACCATTTCTGGACTTAGACATTTGTTTTAGTTAGTTGATTAGTTCATTAGATTTGGGGTTGCATCTTTTCTTGTTTAGACTTGTTGAACTTTAGATGTTTTGGTACATTGACTTTCAGGTTCTAAGTATTAAATTTCCGCATTTGTGTAGTTAATGAACTTGCTTCTGTAACTTAATTGCCTTAGTATTGTTTTAGTTGCTTAGTTTGGTTGTAGTAGTGGTTCTCCCACCAGATGGTTAGTGTGGGTACCAATCACGATGGTCTGGGTCGTGACATGTTCTAAATTTATTGGAGTGGATATATCTGACACCATATATGTATGTTGCATGAGTGATTATTTTTTCTTCAAAACTTGTTGTTCAAGTTGCATTAATATCTATAAGGTATGTTTTGAATTTTAATATTCAATGTATACATAAATATGCTGATTTTTGGATAATAGTATTTACATAATGTAAATAGTTTTAGAATTTTTTTGTTCTTTGTTCTTGATTCATGTATCTATTTCACAAACGATGATATGTGATACGAATTTTTGAACGGAAAAAATTTAAATTCTATTTTGGCCAAACAAAGTTTTCAACCAAATTGATCATAGTTTGGGAATTCGATAAAAAGGACTCTGATTGGTTTGAAATTTGGTAGATTCATAAGAACGACCTAGTAAGAAATATTATCATTATATTAGTTTTTGGTCATATTTGGCTATAGGGGTCCTTACCTTGATTGCCAAGATTGGATTGTAATGAAGTATTAGTTTCATGTGTCGGCTTAGACCTTCCTCCATATCGGATGAAATTAATACAAGTCACTATGTATATAATCGCTAGTTTTGATAATCTGTATTAACTCTCCTTAACTGAGTAATATGTGATTTGATCAATGTAACTAGGGTGATTTTCCCTTGACTTAAACTAACAATAGACTCTCCATCTGAGTTGGGTTTGTATAAGTTTATGGAGTGAATAATCAGTCATTGTACATGTATATTGCATGAGTAGTTCTCCAATCCCATCAATTGGCTATTCAAGATGCATGGATATATATGTATAAATGAGCCCTCAATTTTGTTATTTAGGATTATTCGGCATATTATGTTCTATTTAATGTATTATTTCTCAAATTCTAAATAGACTTTACGGACTCACTTAATATTACTCAAGTATTTCTTTCAATAGAGATAAGATATTAATTTAAAAATAAAAATAAAAATTGCATTATATATGTTCATGTTAGATGAAATTATTTTCAGTGTCTAGCTAAATAAGAGATGGACACTTAATATATTTTTCTTGTAACTCTATTGAGTTTGATAAATATGTTATCTCTTATTGTATATTGATGCATGAATTTCATTTTATCATGAATTGAATGTTAATCTATCTCATAAGAGAAAATATCTTTTAAATTGAATGAAACTTATCTGTATACTAGCATCTAGGTCATTTATTCTGGATAGAACTTTTAAGTTTGTTAAAGAATGGACATAATAGTTCATTGAAAGTGAAGTCACTACCAACATGTGAGTCATGTTTAGAAAGAAAAAGGACTAAGAGATCATTCCTCTTAAAAAGGAAATAAAGGTAGTGATAAGTTAGACCTAATCTATTTTGATTTGTGCGGTAAATGATCACTCAGGCAAGAGGTAAATTTGAGTATTCTGAGATTTTCAGAAGGTTACTCATGATATGAAAACATTTTTTTGATGTTTTGTAAGTCTGAATGTCTTGATAAACTCAAAATATTTTAAGACAAATAAAAATAGCATCATGAAAAATATATAAAGCCACTGCAATTTGATTGTAGTGACATATACCTCTCTGCAGAGCTGATGAGTCACTTATCTGATAGAATAATTGCATTTCAATTCTCTACACCAAACACTCTAAAATAGATTGGTGTAAATGAGAAAAGAAATAGAATATTATGAAGATGATAAGATTATTAATTGGCTTATTCATTGTTGTTTTGTTTCTTTTGGGATATGTTCTAAGAACTACACATCACATTTGAATTCAATTCCTATCTAATCAGGAATGAAATGTGTGTATTAATTGGCTATCCAAAAGAATGAAAGAAAATTTATTTTATTGTCCTATAAAAAATAAAAAATAAGGCAATTGTTAAGAAAACTGTCAGATTTCTAGAAAAGGACTATTTAGTAATCCATGTTCCTAGAAGTAAACTAGTTTTTACAGGACTGAACAAAGAAATAACATATGAGTCAGTTGTAAATTCAGACACTCAAGAACATCTAACTGGTATGTCAGAATTGACGTTCCATTGCATTTACGTAGTGGGAGAAACGTTATTAGACATAACAATACTACTACCTCAAGTAGTGAAAGTGATGTTTGACAAATTAAAGAACACTACATGAAAAGTAGTTAATATTTCATTACCGAAAGGTTTTGAGGAAAATACGAAGACTCAAGAACATGAAAGTGTGACTATTGTAGTAATACTGAGTCGTAGTGGGAGAATCATAACAAAGATTGATTGATTTTGTATATTTAAGAGGACTTTCATGATAAACCTCTGAAGATCTAATACAAAAATGATAAGTTACGACTCAGCATTACTAGACGAAAAAGCATAAGAAAATAACTTTGTAAGATCCTTTTGATAAGAAATATAAAAGGAATATTTGTGAAAGCTATAAATGCATTGTTGACAGTCTAAGTGGGAGATTGTTAGGGCATATACTATTAATCATGTGTTTAAAAATAGTATTCTAATAATTTTCAAGATTAAATATCTTAGTGGGAGATTGTTAGGGTATATACTATTAATCATGTGTATAAAAATAGTATTCTAATATTTTTCAAGATTAAATATCTTAGTGGGAGATTGTTAGGGTATATACTATTAATCATGTGTATAAAAATAGTATTCTAATATTTTTCAAGATTAAATATCTTAGTGGGAGATTGTTAGGGTATATACTATTAACCATGCATTTAGATATAGTACATTATAACAATCGTGATGGTTAAAAGTCTAAGTGGAGATTGTTGGAATATATACTATTAACCACATGTTTAGATATAGTATTTATTATAGAATAATTATTTATTTATTTTAATAGATCATATGTTCGTTTATGTTGCTTGTTTACTTATATAGTAGATGATTTAGTGTATAGAGTTTAAGCTTATACACAGAGGATTAAATCATCGGTTCTTATAAGTATAAAGTTTTTTTTGTTCACAATCTAAGATGGAAATTTGACATGCCATCGGTATGATTGTAGCACAAGATTATATGTAGTTTATCTTGATTATGGGAATGGTATAGTTCCAACTTCTTGTGCTAGTGCATTTTGTATGTATTGAACGGGACCGAGTAGAGATAGTTGCTTTAGACTGACTGACAAAAGTAATGGGGAATTTTGAAATATAAATAGAGGAGTGCAATTACGAATTTCTAGTGGAATGATTTGTAATTTATTATGGTAAGTTTAATTCAAATTAATTATTTGGAATTATTTTCATAATAGGAAGCCTCGGTAATTAATTTAGTGGTCTCTACCGTGCCCATATTTACCTAGAACTCAAAATTTATTATAAAGGGAAAAAGGAGAAAGTATGTGTCTTTCTCTATTCTAAGGAAAGGGAGAAGTATGTATCTTTCTATGTTCTAAGGCAAGGGAGAAGTATATCACTTTTTCTATTCTAAGGAAAGGAAGAAGGGCATGACTTTTTCTTTTCTAAGGAAAGAGAGATGTACATGTCTTTCTTTTCTAAGGAAAGACATGGTATTCCTTTTCCTTGGACTAAGAAGAAATCTCTATAAATAAGGATTCTTCTAACCCTTGATAAAAGATAATTTTTTCCATAAAATACTTGTCCACCCAAGTATTCAGAGGGTTCTGAAATGAACTTGGGATCACTGTAGAAGACCGTAAAACTGTGGTCTAGTTTGTGGACTAGCTTATGAATTTGCTTGAAGTTTTTAGCTTGTCGACTAGCTTTTGGATTTACTTGAAGGCATCGGCTCACACTTCAAGAGGTAATTCTGAAATTATATTCAGAAAGTTTATATGCCCTAACATGATTGTACTTGTTCTAGTATAAACAATGTGCTGTCTATTATTCATGTAAGTTGTATGATTTTGATATGCTTCTGCTGTGCATAAAGTTTTCCAACATATATTTCCTTAAATGATTCTTACCGATAGATTGCAAATTTATTATTTTCTTTCTTTCTCTATGTAACAATTTTAAATTTGGAGTTAAGAATTTTATTCTTTCAAATTCTTTAAGGTTAGAATCTTCCCAAACATTTATAGTCATTTATTTTTTCACTCTATTACCTTGACATTAAGAATGATCTCATGTAATTGTGTAAGTATGTATTTATATTAATATATATTAGATATCAAAAATTGGACTTGGACTTGGGGCTTGGGATTGGATCCGACCTCAAAATAAATATTTTTATAAAGCTTAAATATTTACTCTTTAAATAACAATGATTTTACAGAAAAGAATAGTATATATATATATATATGTAGTTCGATACAAACTGTTAAAAATAGGTTTAAAATTAAAGTGACCAAGCGACAAAATAACACAAGATAGAGATAATGATAGTTTATGTACACTCAATAATAATATTGTAATCATCATATTTGAGAAAACTTTTCACAATATCTAGGCATGGTTGCAAAACAGTATTCCACCATGCTTCGTCAACAACTTCTTTTCTATCATCTTTGAAAACGTCAATAGCAATATTATGATCCACCGACCATATTTTCTCATTTATTAATCATTGAATCTTGTCAAGTTGGTTAGAAATTAATATACGAGTATTACACTTGATACTTGAAATTGAAGCTTGAAGAATCATCTTCTTTGATTCATCATCTCCGTCTATATTTTTTTCTTTCCTTATATATCTGGCCATTTCAGGGACACCAATGGACCATCGGATTCCTTTGGTGTAATCTGCATCTGGAATGAAAATCTTCCGCACCTCATCCACCAGCCCTGCATGCAACATAAATTTAAGAATAGTTTTATTTAGTTGAAAATATATTTGAAAACCAAAAGTATTATTCAGAAAACTATATAAGAAAAGTTTTAGTTAGAGTTATTATCATATTTTGAATCAAATATAAGATAACTACGAAAACTACCTGCATTGACCATTTCATCAACCCTCGTGTCAACTCTACGATTGAAGACTGATTGCTCTACATCAATCCAAATAAATCAACAATCATACTTATATTTGAACATGAACACATTGTCTTCCACAAGTTTTTCAATATACGAATTTGACCCTACCACAATAACTGGAACACATTGAGTTTTCAAAAAAAATTATTTGAAGACAATGGACTTCAGACAGAAATCTTCGGCCGAGAAGTCGGAATCTGGCTCAATTTCACCTAAAAAATTGTGAAACAAAATAACTGTCAATTAATATTCACATTAAAATAAACTAATCAAAACAAATTTCTTTTTCGAATATGTATAACGAGCAAACAGTGTCGTATACCTCGTTTCTCAGCGTGTGAGATCTTGTTGGTCATGATATCAAGTTCCTTATATACTTCCATTTTGTTCGAATTGATTATTTCTCCTCGAAAATGGGTGGCAAGGTCAACAGAGAAACGAGATTTTTCCGTTCCTGTTGCTCCTACTATAAACACCACTTTCTTCTTGTTGAACTAGTTGTTGCTGTTGATGAGAGTATTCATTTTATCTACACATAAAATAAAATCATGATAATAATTAGTTTAAAAGAGTAAATAATCTAATGAAAACCACTCAGGCATACACTCATATGTTTAAAAATCTTGTAAATATAAAGTTAATAAGTAAGAACCTTGCTTGAGATGTAATAAACTATGTAAAAGAATAGCTTTTTCTTGATGGTGGTTATGAAAGAGATTGCATTGAGCATTTATAGCAAAATGTATTTGTGGACTTATTAATTGGCATACCGTATTCAGAAATACTGATATCTTTTAGGATAAAATCAATGACTTTTGAAAAATGTATACATATGTCAACTTAAATTTTGGTAATGACAAGTAAATAATTTTAGGATAAAGTTATCAAATGTACATTGTTTGGAGATCGCATATAACTGGGCATTTATAGTAAAAAATGTGATTTTGAACTTATGAATTGGTATATACCAAATTTAAAAAAAAATACATAATCTTTTAGGATAAGAATAATTCTTGAAAAGAACCTACAGATACGTCAGCCTTGAATTTGGGTGATTAGGCATAAATAATTTTAGGATGAACTTTCTAGTTGCACATTGTTATGAAACCACATACAATATTGACAAAAATATGGATTTCAAAAGGATTGTAAAAAGAACTCAATAATATTTCTGAAAGAATACATTCAAGTGAAAATGCGTTAATTCATACACTATTTAACAACACATCATAAGTGCTAAGTCTAATTCAATTAGAAGGGATGGAAAAATTATCAATAACTATTTCAATTACAATTATTTATATTTACTTGTGCAGCATGTAATAATAGATAAATGTTTTATGGAATGACGCTTCCGTCATCTTCTTTGATTCATCATCTCCGTCTATATTTTTTTCTTCCCTTATATATCTGGCCATTTCAGGGATACCAATGGACCGTCGGATTCCTTTGGTGTAATCTGCATCTGGACTGAAAATTTGCCGCACCTCATCTACCAGCCCTGCATGCAACATAAATTTAAGAATAGTTTGATTTAGTTGAACATATATTTGAAAACCAAAAGTGTTATTCAGAAAACTGTATAAGAAAAGTTTTAGTTAGAGTTATTATCATAGTTTGAATCATATATAATATAACTATGAAAACTACCTGCATTGACCATTTAATCAACCCTCGTGTCAACTCTACGGTTGAAGACTGATTGCTCTACATCAATCCAAATAAATCAACTGTCATATTTATATTTGATCATGAACATAGTGTCTTCCACAAGTTTTTCAATATACGAATTTGACCCTACCACAATAAGTGGAACACATTGAGTCTTCAAAAAAATTTCTATGTAGACAATGGACTTCAGATAGAAATCTTCGGCCGTAAAGTCGGAATCTAGCTCAATTTCACCTAATAAATTGTGAAATAAAATAACTGTCAATTAATATTAACATAAAAATAAACAAATCACAAAATTTTTCTTTTACGAATATGTATAACTAGCAAATAATGTCGTACACCTTGTTTCTCAGCGTGTGTGATCTTGTTTGTCATGATATCAAGTCCCTTATATACTTGCATTTTGTCCGAGTTGATTATTTCTCCTCGAAATGGGGTGGCAAGGTCAACAGAGAGACGAGATTTTGTCGTTCCTGTTGCTCCCATTATGAACACCACTTTCTTCTTGTTGAACTTGTTATTGTTGATGAGAATATTCACTTTAGCTACACATAAAATAAAATCATGATAATAACTAGTTTAAAATAGTAAATAATCTCATGAAATCCACTCATGCATACACTCATACGTTAAAAAATCTGATAAAAATAAAGTTAATAAGTAGGAACCTTGCTTGAGATGTAATAAACTATGTAAAAGAATAGATTTTTTTTTATGGTGGTTATGAAAGAGATTGCATTGAGTATTTATAGTAAAATGTATTTGTGGACTTATTAATTGGCATACCATATTCAGAAATACTGAAATCTTTCACGATAAGATTAATGACTTTTGAAAAATGTATACATATGTCAATTGAAATTTTGGTAATGACAAGTAAATAATTTTAGGATAAAGTTATCAACTGTACATTGTTTGGAGATTGCATATAATTGGGCATTTATAGTAAAAATGTGATTATGAACTTATGAATTGGTACATACCAATTTTTTTTTAAAAAATCATATCTTTTAGGATAAGAATAATTCTTGAAAAAAACCTACAGATACGTCAGCTTGAATTTTGGTGATTAGGCACAAATAATTTTAGCAAGAAGTTTCTAGTTGCACATTGTTATGAAACCACATACAAGATTGACAAAAATATGGATTACAAAAGGATTGTAAAAAGAACTCAATAATATTTCTGAAAGAATACATTCAAGTGATAATGCGTTAATTCATACACTATTTAACAACACATCATATGTGCTAAGTCTAATTCAATTAGAAGGGATGGAAAAATTATCAATAACTATTTCAATTACAATTATTTATATTTACTTGTGCAGCATGTAATAATAGATAAATGTTTTATGGAATGAAACTTCCATCATCGTGATTAAATTAGGTAGAATATATTTCCTTACATGATCCTTACTGATAGATTGCAAATTTATTATTTTCTCTTCTTTCTCTATGTAACAATTTTAAATTTGGAGTTAAAAATTTTATTCTTACAAATTCTTTACGGTTAGAATCTTCCCAATTATTTATAGTCATTTATTTTTTCACTCTATTACCTTGACATGAAGAATGATTTTATGTAATTGTGTAAGTATGTATTTATATTCTTATATATTAAATATCAAAAATTGGACTTGGACTTGGGGCTTGGGCTTGGATCTGACCTTAAAATAAATATTTTTATAAAGCTTAAATATTTGCTCTATAAATAACAATGTTTTTACAGGCAAGAATAGTATATATATATATCTGTAGTTCGATAAAAACGGTACAAAATAGGTCTAAAATTAAATTGACCAAGCGACAAAATAACACAGAATAGAGATAATGATAGTTTATGTATACTCAATAATAATATTGTAATCATCATTTTTGAGAAATATTTTCACAATATCTAGGCATGGTTGCAAAACAATATTCCACCATGCTTCGTCAACAACTTCTTTTATATCATCTTTGAAAACGTCAATAGCAATAATATGATGCACCGACCATATTTTCTCATTTATTAATCGTTGAATCTTGTCAAGTTGTTTACAAATTAATACACGAGTATTACGCTTGATACTCGAAATTGAAGCTTGAAGAATCATCTTCTTTGATTCATCAACTCCGTCTATATTTTTTTCTTCCCTTATATATCTTAGGAATGAAAATTTGCCGCACCTCATCCACCAGCCCTGCATGCAACATAAATTTAAGAATAGTTTTATTTAGTTGAACATATATTTGAAAACCAAAAGTGTTATTTAGAAAACTATATAAGAAAAGTTTTAGTTAGAGTTATTATCATATTTTGAATCATATAAAAAATAACTATGAAAACTACCTGGATTGACCATTTCATCAACCCTCGTGTCAACTCTACGGTTGAAGACTGATTGCTCTACATCAATCCAAATAAATCAACTGTCATACTTATATTTGAACATGAACACAGTGTCTTCCACAAGTTTTTCAATATACGAATTTGACCCTACCACAATAAGTTGAACACATTGAGTCTTCAAAAAAATTTATTTGTAGACAATGGACTTCAGAGAGAAATCTTCGGCCGTGAAGTCGGAATCTGGCTCAATTTCACCTAAAAAATTGTGAAATAAACTAACTATCAATTAATATTCACATTAACATAAACTAATCACAAAATTTTTCTTTTTCGAATATGTATAACTAGCAAATAGTGTCGTACACCTTGTTTCTTAGCGTGTGTGATCTTGTTTGTCATGATATCAAGTCCTTTATATACTTGCATTTTATCCGAGTTGATTATTTCTCCTCGAAATGGGGTGGCAAGGTCAACAGAGAGATGAGATTTTGTCGTTCCTGTTGCTCCCATTATGAACACCACTTTCTTCTTGTTGAACTTGTTGTTGTTGATGAGAATATTCAATTTAGCTACACATAAAATAAAATCATGATAATAATTAGTTTAAAATTGTAAATAAACTCATGAAAACCACTCATGCATACACTCATACGTTAAAAAATCTTGTAAGTATAAAGTTAATAAGTAGGAACCTTGCTTGAGATGTAATAAACTATGTAAAAGAATAGATTTTTCTTGATGGTGGTTATGAAAGAGATTGCATTGAGTATTTATAGTAAAATGTATTTGTGGACTTATTAATTGGCATACCATATTCAGAAATACTGATATCTTTTACGATAAGATCAATGACTTTTGAAAAATGTATACATATGTCAACTGAAATTTTGGTAATGACAAAGAAATAATTTTAGGATAAAGTTATCAACTGTACATTGTTTGGAGATCGCATGTAACTGGGCATGTATAGTAAAAATGTGATTATGAACTTATGAATTAGTATATAACAATTTTTTTTTAAAAATCATATCTTTTAGGATAAGAATAATTCTTGAAAAAAACCTACAGATACGTCAGCTTGAATTTGGGTGATTAGGCATGAATAATTTTAGGATGAAGTTTCTAGTTGCACATTGTTATGAAACCACATACAAGATTGACAAAAATATGGGTTTCAAAAGGATTGTAAAAAGAACTCAATAAATTAAGTGGTTAATTGGTGTTGATTGAATTTCTGTAAAATATGGGTACGCTGAACCCTAGTCCCACTCGGTATTATGCTACTCCAAATGAATTAAGTGGTTAACTGGTGATGATTGAATTTCTGTAAAATACTGGATAGCTCAAAGCTGAACATGCAAACTGAGAATGCAACAATTAATCTGATAATGATGCATTAATAACTGAGGCTTGTATAACTGAATAACTGAGATATCTAACCTAGCATGTGTAATTCAAGAACTAAAGAAATACATAGCTAGGGTTTTTAAATTCATGCAATAAACTAAGTAATAACGTGATAATCTAATTTGGAACATTTAAATAACTAATTCATGATGATCTGTTGAAATTCCAGAAACCCTATGTCTGCTCATAATCATGGAATCAAGAATCTGATTGAACTCTAGGGACCCAATGGGCGAAAGGAACCCACTAGTGAAATCCCACATACCTGCACTACAAAAGAATCAACATTTAGCGACAGACGAAATCCATCGCTAATCGATGATATTCCATCGCTATATCGGATTAGTGATGGATTAGTTACGGATTGTCAGTTGTTACTATTTTGCTCGTTAATAATCTCTTAGTGACGAAAAAATGAGTTGTGTCGCAAGTTTAGCGACGTCTTAGAGACGAATGATATTTGTTGCCACATTTTAGTGACGGATTAATCCATCGTTATACTTATATAATTCGTTGAAAATTTCATAATTTATTTCATCACTTTGGATAACTTCGTGACGGAGTGTCGGTCACTAATCTTTCGCAAAATATTCTGCACATTTTCCACTTAAAAGTTCGTGGCTATTTCGTCGCCAATATTTTTTTTATAGAAACGACCAAATCATCAATAAATTTGTTGCTAAAAAATTTCTTTTAAAATAATTTTATTTATTTATTTTAAATCTACGCTGCCGAAATAAATTAAATGACAATTATTAAATACCCCTAAAATAACCAACATTCACATGAAATAATACTTAGACTGTTCAAAATATGTAGATAGCAAAATTTAAATCACATATTTTAGTGCAAAACATCAAAAGCAATGTATCAACTATTCTTAAAAGCAGCTACATTCATAAACTATTGTTACTGCACAATTTATAATTTCCAAAACAACAGACATTATCAACAGTTAAAGCTGCAGGGGACTATGGGATAGAATCGTCGTCACTTGAAACTAATGGATCAACCTCATTAGTAGTAGCAGGAGGAGGCACTATGGGGGTCAAAGGTGACAGATTGTCAACGGGAGTAATCATTTCTTGTACCTGCTCCATAATAACAGGAAGAAAATGATTAGTAAGTGCAGGAAGCATTTCCTTTACAAATTCATCCGTTAGTGATGCTGATTGAGAAACTGAAGGTCGTACAAATGATGAGCCACAAAGCTTATGCTTGTAGTAATTTTTCGCTTCAGATCCAAGACCGTATATTATTTTCTTCTTTTCTCCGTCCGCAACTTGGTAATATGCTTCAGATTGATCAATATCAGATTGAGATGCCATTTTTTTTTGTAAGATCTCTTCATATGTTTCCTGTAATAAATAGAGGTAAAGAGAGGGGATTAAAGATTAGGAAAAAAATTATATTGGTCAATTATGTAAGTTTCTAAAGAATAGGAAACCACACACTTTACATTTGTAAGAGCGGCATGTCTAACCCAAGACAACCTATGCAAAAGAACTCACACTGGTGCTATTTGTATCAGCAAAACTCAGTAAGTATCAACCATGTCCTTCTACACTGCAGTTACTACTGAAACTTGGAACTTCTTCCTTACAGCTTTTGGATTGAAATGGGTCATGCCTCAGACAGTGAAGCAAGCATATGAAAGTTGGTATTTTTGGAGAGTTGATAAATCATCAGAAAGATTTGGGGAATGGTCCCATCAGTCATCTTTTGGTATTTATGGACATAAAGCCACACCAGATGCTTTGCTAGCACAAAAACTCAAACCTCTTATCTGAAGTCTAACTATTTAGCTAATTTGTTTAGCTGGAATGCCCTACCCCTGTAACTAATGCAGATACTTTAGTGGATTTTATATGCTCTTTATCACTAAGCTAAGATTTTTTTGTAATGAATTAAGCAAAGGTGCAGGTCATCTAGGCTTACCATCTAACAAGTACTACTTTACCATCTAAGATTTTTAAAGCAAATAAAACAGGAAAACCATTACTTGGAAATGCAGAAAATACATAACCTTTTAAGCTGATTGCAGTACATTTAACTTGAAGATACTTACAGTCAATGATTTGATTACTTACAGTTGTGATTTGTTTCATTATCAAAGATGGTGAACTTTAACATCAATACACAAATAGATCCTTAGTCAATTACTTGCCACTTAACCTTCCAGTACACATATAGCATGCTAAATGACCCTCACTTTTTAACCAATTTGCATAGTAAGCTAACCAAGTTGCATATTAAGCTAACCAAGTTGCATGTTAAGCTTGATAGTTCTAGAGTTAGGTGAGAACTGAGAACTCTACTCTGTCCAGATAGTCAAGAATACATGGTATAACTTTATATTGGTCTACAACAAACACATAAGGAGACAAGTAACAAAGTAGATATAGACACCAAACAAGGCAACAAGGAAGGGCAACAAAAATATAGCTGGGACAGTAGCTTTGATTCCACTTCTTTGGACATCAAAAAAACAAAAAACAGGTATGCCACATCAAACCAACACATCTTCAAGTACTAGAAATAACATCTAACTGTCTTCTTGTATTTTCAGTCAAGATCCACTTCTAATGAGAATTGACATGTATATTTTTAGATAGGTTTCATAATTTTGAACTTACATGGACAATTCGAGAACACTCATCAACAAAATACTTTCCATCATGACCATGTGTATGTACGTGCAAATGTAACTCTGCTAGTGTTGGATCCCTACCCTTTTTAATAGCCTGTATAGAAGATAAATCACTTTTAGATACAATCATATCTATTGTGTTATGTGTATTTAAAATACAAGTGTTTATATCAGACAACATGATGTTACTTATATAATTTGTGAAATATATACTTACAAGTCTCTTGCGATATTCTCCAATTGAAATAGAGCCACCCGTGTGAGTCCCAACAGCAACTTCATGGCCACCACGACGATTCTTTGAATTTGTTTCTGACTTTTTAATAGACTCATCAGTTCCCCAAAGTTGCATCCATCTTTCCCACACATGCTCAGGTACATAACCTGGCCTAATTCCTCCCCCTTTTATTTTAGAAATGAAATTCTTGTATTTTATTGCTGCCTTAGCCAACCAGTGTCTCTTCACTTCACTTTCACTAATGGAAACATCCCAATAGTAATTTTTTACTGAAAATAAATTTTAAAAGTAATACATTAATATCCTATCTATAAATGTGAATATACTTTCCAAATTCACTTACGATGAAAAGTCATACCTTGAATTCTCCAAAATAACCATCTTTTACATCATTTGAAACACTTCTCCAATTGATTCCATTGGGATCAACTTCATATCTAAAAGACTTGGTTATGAAACTAGAGCATGTTATAGAAGGTTCCAACCTGTGTACATCAAAAGTGATATTAGTATTTGACATTATATATGTAAGTTCTAATAGAAAGAATACTCAGATTATATTAAGCTACCAAATTTCCAGATCCACCAATTGTTCACTATATTAGTTGAATTGAAACAATCTAACACTACTCGACATGTTTACATGACAAAAATTTATGAGGATATAAGCAAAGAGTGGAGTAACCCTGCAGAAGTTAGAAAAATATGAGTCTGTGTGTGGCTACTACTAGAATCACCTTCAGCAATTGTGTTTCTATGACCTGTTGGGTTGCTTTGAGTGGATATATCACCTTCAGCAGTTGGGTTGCCATGACATGTTGGGATGCTCTGAGTAGACAGACCATGAGCTATTGGATTACTCTGATTTTGTGTAACTGGAGGTGTCTCAGATATGGTTGGGGTGTTAATTTGAGCTGATACGTCAATGATTGGGGTACCACCTTGGTTAGGAGAAACTATAGTGGGAATTGGAATAGTTGGCATGCTTACGTGAATAGCAGGATTACTCCTACCTAAGGACTTGCCACGACCTCTGCCTCGAGCCATACCTAAAAATAAATATAACAGTGTAGTTAGACCATCACTGGTACAAAATAAAATTAAGCATAACCCATAATAATTATAAGAAGTATTGCAACAACAGAACCTAGAGTGAAACATTCATCATTACTGTTGATCAAATTAAGCTACCTCGCTAAAGTATTTTCCAATCAGGTGAAAGTGTGCTAAAATTTTAAAAATGCCTCTAAAAGAGCTAGCAGATCAACTGGAACAACTTATGCCTGCAAATATAGGAGTGAAACAGTTAGCATTGTGTTTAACCATATGGAGAAGAGATCATATAAGAAAAGAAACAAATTAGTTAACTGGAGAAGCCTTTTAAGAGACTGAAATATTGAATACCATCAAATCATGTGCTTCTGATAGGACACCTAAACCTGATGGTTATATTAACACAACAAATAGATATATTTAAAGTTAAAAATAATAAATAGAACACACATGATTAAAATTCAAAAGTTACCTGTATTAGTCATCCTGAATTGAAAGCAGAAACTAAAGAAATGATAATATTTGGAGAAAAATTAATTAAAACAACATACGGTGAAGATACAATAGCAGATTATCAAACACTAGTCACTATCTATGTCTTCTTCAAACTCCTCCTCTTCGTCTTCGTCCTCATCATCCTCAGTTTCCTCGCTTTCATATTCATCGTCTGTGGATTCTATTTGGATTTCATGATGCTCTTGCAATAAACCATCATCAATAGGTTCATCCATTTCCATAACATCTCCATTTGGATCATTTAAGGGTATATTTTCATCAATGAAAACTCTCATATCTATCTCATGGACTTCAACTTCTTCAACTTGGAATGGAACATTCAGTTCTGAAGTTGTCGCCACTTCCTCATCTGGTAGTTCAATAACATTTCGAGGTTTGACCTTCAATACAGCTACCCAATCATCCTTGTCCTTTTTCTTTCTCGGATAAGGCACATAGCAAACTTGAGTTGTTTGCATTGCAAGAAATAAAGGTTCATATTTTTTATATCGACGACGATGATTAATATCAATCAATTTGTACTAATTATGCTTTTTGACACCAACATCCATAGTTGGGTCAAACCATTCACATTTGATTAACACAGTTTGCTTCAAAGGTGCTTAACGGTATTCCACTTGTATAATCTCTTTTATCCGTCCATAATAATCACCACAATTTGAATCTGAGATACAAACTCCATTATTCATTGTTGATCTTGCGCTACCATGACATTCTATGTGAAATTTGTATCCATTAACAAAATAAACAGAATGACATGTAGCGCCTATCAATGGTCCACGAGCAAGACTACGCAAGAACTTATTCTCAATGGGATTACATCGGACCTATTTTAAAAAATTGTAAGACTTGGTTAAGTTTCAGAAGTTAATGTAAGTACATTATCGTATAGAAGATAATATCTATGAAACCTTACAAATTCTTTGAACCATGTAGTGAAATTTGCCTCAAGGCTCTCGTCTAGTTGACCCTGAGATAGATTTGGAAATTCTTCTTGCAAATGTTGCATGAACATACTTCATTACAACAAAATAAGTTAAAAGCTAAAACTCGTGAATAAAAGATATGTTATTATTAGTAAGAAAATATCACTAACTTTTGTTACCTCACAAATGGCTCAACCTCCTCACAATTTAGTAAGATATAAGTTTCGGCAGCCTTGATTTCTTCAAGGGATAAATCTCTTTTTTTTGCTTCTCCTCATAATCGACCTGGATGGGAGAAGATTGATAAATTTCCTTCAAGATCTTCCACAACACCACCATCATCATTACGGTCCACATTGTGATCACATGTCATGACATGAGGTTCAAAATAATGAGAAAACAGTTGGGTTGACTCTGTCATCAAGTATGCTTCACAAATGGATCCCTCAACACTAGCATTATTTCCAATCATCCTTTTAAGAGTTCCCAAATACCTTAATAGATAAAACGGATGGACCACTACATTAGAAAAGGAATGTATAGAATACTAGCCACAAGTTTGACATAGAGGATGTACATTTACCTTTCAAAAGGATACATCCATCGATATTGCACAGGTCCAGATATTATTGCTTCATATGGAAGGTGCATAGGTAGATGTTCCATTGAGTCATAAAACCCAAGAGGAAATATACATTCTAACTTGCACAAGATTTGTGGGATATCTCCCTCTAATCTCTCCATGTCATCCACTCGTAGAGTGGTTGAAGTAAGATCTTTAAAAAATAAGCTCAATTCTGTAAGTGCCTGCCACACATTACTAGGAAGTAGTTCACGAAAAGCAATAGGCATTAGTCGTTGCATGAACACATGGAAATCATGACTTTTCATGCCAAACATCCTTTTCGCATTTGTGTCTGGACATCTACCCAAATTCGAAACATACCCATCTGGAAACTTTAAGCCTTTCACCCAACTGAACAAGATCGATCTTGCTTCCTTGTCTATTGTATATACAACTTTCAGATATTTTCCACTACCGTCTTTTGCCAATTGAGGTCGATCACAATAGACTACCATATCCTGACGTGATTGTGGATTGTCTTTGGTTTTCGCATCAAAATTAAGAACCGTGTTAAACACATTATCAAAGACATTTTTTTCAATATGCATGACATCAAGATTATGTCGAATCATGTTGGAACTCCAATATGGCAAATCATAAAATATGCTTCTCTTTTTCCATCCACAAGACTTACATATTTTTTTGTTAACTTCTTCTGCATCTAACTCTGTTACTTTTCTTATGCCCAGGTCACAAATTTGATTCAATATCTTCTTTCATGTCCTATAGGATGGTGGTGATATTTGGACAGTCTTGCCTTTAAGAAAGTTCTTACGATCTCTCCTAAATGGGTGATTTTAGTTGAGAAACATCCTATGACAATCAAACCAGGATGTTTTCCTACCATGTTTCAAACTGAATGATTGTGTTTCCTCCATACAATAGGGACATGCTAACTTACCCGCAGTACTCCATGCTGATAGCATAGAATATGCTGGAAAGTCACTGATTGTCCACATCAAAGCTGCCCTTAGTTGAAAGTTTTGCTTTTTTGAGATGTCAAATGCTTTCACACCTGTCTCCCACAACAAGGTCAATTCCTTTATTAAAGGCTGCAAATAAACATCAATTTTATGTTTGGGATTATTTGGCCCTGGAACAATGATTGTTAAGAACATATAAGCCTCTTTCATACACATCCCTGGAGGTAAATTGTAAGGAGTAACAATCACTGGCCATGAAGAGTACTTACTCCCAAATTGACTAAATAGTTGGAAACCATCAGTACATAACCCCAATCTTATATTTCTTGGTTCAGCAGCAAAACAACGATGAGTTTCATTAAAGTACTTCCAAGCCTCAGAATCTGATGGATGACGCATTACACCATCCTCTTTTTGTATGCTCATGATGCCATCTCATGTCGACAGCTGTAGCATGTGATGCATATAATCTTTGCAATCTAGTTATCAAAATAAAATAATACATTTTCTTATAAGGGACCAATTTCCTCTTGCAAGAGCCGACACAACGCTTGTATCTCTTATGCCCACAAAATGTACAAGATGTAAGGTGTTCATCATCACCCCAATATAACATACATCCTGATTCACAACAATCAATCTTTTCAACCGGCAAACCCAAGCTACGTACTAGCTTCTTGGTCTGATAATAACTATCAAGAACTATGCTATCTTTAGGTAAAGCCTCTTTCAACAATTGCATCATTTGGTTATAACCTCTCTGTGAAATATTGTTCTTCATTTTAATATTTAACATCCGAGAGGCAACTGCAAGTTGAGAGAGAGAAGCACCGGGATATAATTTTTTATCAGCTGCTTGTAGCAAATCATATAATTTTTGAGACTCGGGATTAGGAACTTCGTCCATTGAAGGTTCACAAGGATGAGATGACTCAGGTTCAATATTGTTGAAAGATTGCCAACTTGATCCCTGGAGAAAGTTGGGACCAAAAGCATCTAAAACCATTTGTCGATATGGGTTATCATATCCTAATTCAGGTTGAGCACTACCATGAATATCTTGACCCGAAGAAATCTCATTGATCTACTTTTTTTTTCCCCCTTTGATTGCTTCCAAACAAAATTAGTTATCAACAAATCCATACTTATAAAGGTGATGTTTAACAATTTCAACTTCCATGTATCTAAAGTTGTGACACTTTTGACATGGACATCTAACTTTGTCACCACTCATGCGATTCATTTGAGAACATGCATATTCGATATATTTATCCACGCCATCTATGAAACTAGAGTTTATAGCCCCTCGACCATCCAGCCTCTCATACATCCAACTACGCTCTAGATTATTCATGTTCCTATTCATGTTTAAATAAACGAAACATTTAGTAACAAGCACAAGTTGATTGAGGACTACTTCCAATAACAAGCACATTTTTTGAGAACATGCATACTGGAAAGTCACTGATTCTCATTTATATTCAAAATTTGGTCAAAACATACAGATTGGCATAACAAAATCAGTTGCTGAAATTGCTCACTAGGAAAGCTGGAAAATAAGAATATTAGACAGTCTCAGAAACATCCCCACCAAAATTAGTTCTCCTGGGATTTATATAAAGTAATTCGAGAATCTAAGAAATGAAGAGAAGCACATCAAGGATAGGTATGAACACAATTAAATCTTCAATATGATGAACTCACCAACCTCATGGCGGAATGAAATTTCAGTATTCACACTGAAGAACAAAGACAATATAAGCGAGAGAGAGAGAGACAACAGTGGGTAGAATCAATGACTCACGCATCAACCAAAGGAAAATATCAGCTCAGCTAGCAAAGATCAGACATTGGAATGACTGCAATGACTACAGATACATACAGAACCCTTGGTATCATCTACCAAATGTTTTGTTCACTATATTCAGATGTTTCAGAGTGTATTATTTTGATCCCAATTTGTTTCCTTTTACTATTATGATGGCCACTTTCGAGCCAGTACTTTTGATATTTTTATTATATCTTGTTGAACTTAACTTCATGATTTAAAATGGCCTTTTTAGGCCACCAAAAAATATTTTTTAAAAAACAAATGACAACAATCTTCTTCCTAATTACAATCAGTAAAGTAAATACCTTGTGAGTATATCTTTAGCTAAATCAGGGGAAAAAGTAAAGAGCAAGGCTTACTTCGAGTGAATGACAACCAGATACTAAGTATAATGTTATAGCAGTAGATACCTGCAATATTTAAACATCAGATATATTGGTTATTAACAAGAACATGAAACAAGAACAATAGAACAAATAACAACTAAACACTTAATATGAATCAGTTGTTGTCTTGAGTTGCATATTCAAAGTGCTATTCTACATGATCCTCTCTGCTTGTTCAATTGGTTGATTATATAAATATATCTAATTTTTTTCAAAAATCATAGTCATGCTTACTTAAAATTGCTTCTTTGTTTTCATGTCATATGCTTGTATCTTATCCGCCCAAATGCAAGAGACTGTTTTCATAGATTCTCAGCTAAACAACATCAGAAAACCAATTACAAAATAAAAAAGCTGTCATATACCATACAAGTGAAAATGTCCTTAAATCGTAAAACCAAAATCACCGCAGAAGTAGCTTCTAAGCTAGATTCAATATTACAGTAACATTATTTATCAGAAAAATGAACTAAACACAATTCTTGTCAAGTTCCTAACTCTATTGATAGAACTCATTTGCAATCTAATTTCAAATGATTTAGAATAATTAGATTTATAAAATTCAAATAGTTTCAAGATTAGTTTAAATAATTTCAATAGATTTTTATAGTACTTTGAATAATGAATATGTTTTATATAATTATGTGTCTAATTAGTATATCTTATGAATGTTCGAAAATTGTCTCAAAAGGATTTTAGTTTATTTAAATATTTGGTTATTTAGTTTAAATTAAGCAATAGCTTATATTTTGAGTTAATTAGTTTATAATAAGTTAATTATTATATAATTATGTGTCTAATTAGTATATTTTACGAATATTCGAAATTATCCCAAAAAGATTTTAGTTGAATATTTTGTCAATTAGTTTGGTTTAAGTAATAGTTTATATTTGTAAATTAATTAGTTTATAATTCAGTTAATTATTTTATTTCGTTAAAATTAAGAAGCTCGTTAATTAGTTAATATTAATTTTAGCCGAATTCACCCACAAAATCAATTTGGCTATCCCGTAAACTTTGGTTGGCTATCATTGTAATCCAATGGGCCAATTTCCCAATTCCAAGCCAACCAATTTCTTCAAATCCTCTTAGGCCAATTTTGGGCCTATTTGACCAAGATTTCCAGCCCAATTCTTATTAAAATTCCCAACAGCCCACTTTCAAATCCATACCCACTCCCTTTTGTAATAAGCAGTCCTCCATTCCTACAATACATCATACATCACCAGCAGTGAGCAGTACCAGGCAACCCATTTCATTCTTCTTCTTTTTTCACACAACAACACCACCAAATTACACCGACCCGGCCCGATCCTTGTTCAAAAAAAGAAATCCAGAAGCAGATCCCCCAAGACCCATAAGCAGACGGCGTGTAGAGTTCCCAGCTCCAACGTTCACGAAAGGACACGGAGTCGAGACGGAGTAGACGGAAAGCATCAGTACACTACGAATTTTGTCTCCAACGTCTCTGTCCCGGCAGCGAACAGAAGCATGCTTTTGTCCCCATTTCCTCTTCTGGAATGGGGTTGAAAATCTTAGAAAAAGTATGTCCTCCTTTAATGGTGATAGAAATTTTGAATTTTGGGAGGATGGAAATTCCGATTTTACCCCAAGTTTCTATCCGTTTCCCCCCAAAATCTACCCTAATTTCCCCTATATAATCATCTCTTCTATTCATTTGGAAAGGGGGGGGGGATTTTTGGATTTTTTTTTCGGAGTTTAAAATATTCTTGTGTTAGAGAATCATTAAAGAAAGTAAAGAAATATTAAGAGGAAGTTGTTGGAATTTGGGAGGAGATACAGAAACTAAAATCAGAGAGTGAAAATTTCGGTTTGATAGAGTCTTTGCTCATTTTCTCTGGTTCGTTGTCGGTGTTCGTGGTCGTGTGGTGGAAGAGCTCGCTCCAGCTCGGCGGTCCCAGAACGCTGCTCCATAAAAGGTATACAACCTCGCCCCTCTTAAGTTCTTCCTCTGATTCTAGCTCTATTCGTCTATTTGGGTTGATTTTGTTTCTTCTTTTTTTTTTGTTTTCTTCTAGTTTTCAGTAGAAATAGGGCCTTCCGTTTAGTTTTTGCTCTCGGAAAGGATTCAAATATATGTTCTGAAAATACTTTTCGTGATTTTAGCATAGCTGAATCTTGATCCCATTTGATTTAAAATCAAGTTCTCGTTCGAGTTTGCTTAGAGTGCGTTCGGTTTCAAAGATATTTAGTTCAGTTTGGTTTGTGTTGAGGGATGATTTTTGGTTGCTGTTGTCCTTGGTTTTCACAGCTGTACCATGCTTAGTTTCAAATGCTTATTTTGTTTACTTTGTTCCCGTTTGTTATGCATCTGTAGAAGCATTTAGTGTTCAAAGTCGTGTTCTTCATTATTTTACCGCTAGGCTGAGCGAGTGAATCGAGACGTCAAGTTGTTTTGAGCTCATTTTTGTGTCCTTAGGATTGTTCATCTTGATTTTGCCCATCTGAACACTATTGAACTTGAATTTGTTTTGCCTATACATTATTTTGTCTTCAAGGACCAGGTCCTCCGTTTTGTCCATCATCTATTAGCGTTCTCTTCAAAATAAGTCTAAGGTCGAAAGATTGATAGTATGGTTTAGTACAAAAACATGTGTTATAGTAGATTTATTTATTTATTTTCTAAAAGAAATAAAAATCAAAGTATAATAATATTAGCGTGCTAATGTTAGCTTGAACTAATTGATTTGCTCACCATTAAGATCATGTGGATTTTTTTTTGTGCCTTTACTTTGAAATATGAGTCCATGTGCTCATTTTGAATACATGATTATGATAAATTACAGTTAGAGAGTCCCAAATTATGCATACCACATTACTTGCTTCCCTTAAATGCTTGATTTCCTTTTATCATTTTTTTTTATTTCCCATTAAAGGCATCATATTTCTCTCTACTGTCTGTTCATATTAGCTCATTATTTTCGATTTGAGTTTTGTTTTGCTTAGAATAAGAAGGCTAGTGTATGTGGAAACCTTTCTTCTACCTTCAATTTGATGTGATATGCTTTAGCTGTGGTCTAATTAATGACTATTTAGTTCCACATCTCTATTATTAATATTCTATATTTTGGATTTGTGGGGGGGCACTGGTGAGTCATTAATCTTTACCTCTTATTTTGTTTACATGTGATACCAACCCGAGTCCACCTTGGACTCATTCCGTGCATTTCCTCGAGTTGATTTTTCTTCAAGCCAACCCCATCTTGTCCAAACTGCTGGGAAGCTGATAAAGGCTGGAAATCGAAATTTTTCAGATCCCGAAAAGCCTGAAAACAGGCCAATATACCTGCTGTATACACTGGTATACAGCCGGAAGTATGATTTACGGGTTGCAAAAATACAGGAAACGCAAGTTTGATGATAAAGTACAGGTCAAAAGCTGATGTTCAAGAAAAAAGCGCAAAAATACGGACCTAAATACGGTCCATATACAGGGATATACATAAAGGCGTATACACAGATTTCTTGAAAGGAATGGGGGCCAAAAGCCCAAGGGAATTTTAGCAAGTCCAAGATTTGGGCCAAAGGCCCAAATTTGATATTCCTCTCCTTACTCTTATTTATTTGTTATATTTGACTAACGTTTTGATTATCTTATGATTTAATTTGATTAAATTCCCCAAGAATGGTCATTTCATCTTATTTTCGAATTAAAGATATATATTTTATTACTTAGTCTTTATTTTAATATTAGTCTTATCAACACTTAAATTATTCCCCTTTAGAAAATTCCCCTCTAGTTCATTTCCCTTTAGATAAATAAAAATGATAAAAAATAATAATAGTAATAAATAAGTATCTTAAAATAAAAATGAGTTTTTACTTGGTTAAATTTTCCAAAAAAAAAAGTTAAAACAAATGAGTTCATTTACTTAGTTAAATTCCTTTTCTTTTTTTAAAATAAAAATAAGTTAAAGTGAATAAGTTCTTTTGCGTGGTTAAAGTTTTTCTTTTCAAAGGATTAGTCAATAATAAATGAATTCTTTTACTTAAGTTAAAATTTAAAATTAGTTAAAATCATTTTTTAGTCAAATCGCCGGTCAACCGCGAGTTAGCGGGCATTCCGAGTGCCTAAACACCTTCTCGGAATGTACATTGAACTTCGAACCCTTTTCTAATTGATTTTATCTGTTTTAAATACTTTTTTGTAAAAAATCTTATATTTTTCTTGATTTTTATTAAAAAATTAAAGTTGGCGACTCTATTCTTTTGGAGATTCGATTTCTCTTAAACCATAGGTTTAATCGATTTTCTGAAAACTCAGTCATTTTTCCTTTATTTATATTTTTAAATAAAACAATTACAGTAACATTATTTATTAGAAAAACGAACTAAATACAATTCTTGTCAAGTTCCTAACTCTATTGATAGAACTCATTTGCAATTAATGCAAATGAGCATAGTAGTATTGCTGCAATTCATGTGAAGCAGAGAACACATCAGGAACCCAAAAGGAATAATGAGGAAATTATTCACAATAAACAACAAGAAAGCAATTTCAACAATCCCCTGCACAATGACAGAAATATGTATGCCACTTAATCTTATTTCCCGAAAGTTTCGAATGACTTTAAGAAATGCACCCGCTCATCCAAAAAATAGAAATGTCTTGCAAAATTCCAACCCTCCCAATGACCACATTCAACCTCCCCAAACCGCCAAAACAACTCCCAAAAAGACCAAATACCAGCTCTTGCACCCTTTACTGTTATTCAATCTTTTGCAGCAAAATTTTCTTATTGCAAATGGAAAACTACAAGCAACTATTAGGTAGTTGTGGGAGGGGGGGGATAAAGAAAGACACCTTTAAGCGGAGAGAGTAAAGCGATAGTTAGTAGTCACAAACAATGAAAGCTAGCTGCAGTAAGAAAAAAAAATTAAGCAAATTAGTGTGCAATTTACTTTCACAAAAGCAAATAAAAGTAAATCACTGTAATGCTTCAACCCTAATCCCAATATTTTAGAAAATCTTGCTTCGAAAAAACCCTATTTTCAGAATACCCAAACTACTAAAATCATTGTTTTTAGAACACCTCAAACTTACTTCGAGCTAAAGGAATGGAAAGAGTTGAAAGTTATAAATATTTTCAGAATATCGACAATAATAAAACCTCTATTTTCAACACATCTCAATATTACTTCAAACTAAATGAAATGAAAAGAGTTGAGAGCTAAAAAACTCTAATTTTCACAAACCCATCAAAGATAGAGAGATGATAGTTTGAGAGCTCACTTTTTAGATCGAAATGGAAGATTGAAGGAGATGATAAGAGTTAGAGAGCTTACTTCGAGATGAAGATTGAAGGAGATGAGACTTTCAGCCATCAGAGAAAGGAAAGTTCCATCAGAGAGCTTACGTCGTCATTACTTTGAGAGATGAGAGTTTCTGGTGAAAATGGAAAAAAGTAAGGTGAAAATTGATAGTGAAGTGATTTAACTTAGACAAAACCATAATTTTGCAACAGCCTTAGTGACGGATTTAATATCCGTTGCTAGCAAAAATTATATTTATTTAGATTTAATTCTAGCGATGAATTTTTCTGTCACTATATAAATTATATTTTATAAAAAATATATCTTTAAGTTTAGTGACATTTTTCCGTCACTATTTCCGTCGCGAAATATTAATTAAATTGGTCACACTTACTTGGTTGCCAAATTGGTAGCGAAAACTAGGGCGCCAAAATTTCGCGCTCATTTTTAGCTACCAAACAAATATTTCGTCACCCATCCGTCGCTATATCATAACTCAAAAAATTATTTGCAATTCTTGCGACAAAATGTCTATTCCGTTGTGAATCTGTCGTTATATAGTGACGGAATAAACTTCGTCGCTAATATCCGTCGCTAAACACTATTTTTTTAGTAGTGCTGGTGACGAATTTCACGGAGAAATCCTTTGATTTTTGGGCTGGAACTGAAGAAAACTTGTTGCGTTCTTGAACTAGGGTTCTTGACCTTTTTCTCCTCTCTTGCTTCTAATTTTCTATGTTTTGATTAATGATTTGACTTGGATAAGTTCTAGTTATGTTTCTAGGCTTAAACTGACTAAAACCTCATGATTTAGGGTCTAAACGACGTACCTTAGGGGTTAAACGGAATAGGTAAAGACCAAAAGATCCCTAACTTAATTGTTGTCGGAGTGACCGACGGACTGGACCTACAGGCCGTAGGTCAATAGACGGTCCGTCGATTGGAGTCGTCGGTCGAGTCTGCCCGACAGGGCTTCACTAAAACGAGCATAACTTTTTACTCGAAGGTCAGATTTTAGCAAACTCGGTGGCGTTGGAAAGAGGATTCAATTATCTATCATATCATAGGTTATGGAACACATAATTCCTTTTGTTCTGAGATTTATGACTATTTGAAGTTGACCCAATCATAATTTTCATCTAACTGGTTGTTGACCCCCATTTACGGTCAGACCTACGGACCGTGGATTGAACGACGATCCGTGCTGGTCGACCATAGTTTTTGTCAAAGGCTGGGTAAATGAGTCTTGATCCACGGACACAGACTGCGGATCGTGGTTTGACCTACGGACCGTGGGTCTGTTCGTGGGTCGAGACTTAGCCGATTTTTTGAACTGGGTTTAGTGAGGGATTGCAGTGGCGAATAACGGACCACCAGCACGGGCCGTGGTCTGACCTACTGTCCGTGGATGGCAACCATAGGTTGCACCTGCAACTTCTCAAAATCTACATTTTTTGTCTGTTTTGGATACGAGGTGTTACATTATCTCCCCCTTGGGACCATTCATCCTCGAATAAAGACTAAACTAGCTGAAATGGAGGGAGAGGGATGCAATCCCTACCACTAAACATTTAGAACTAAATTTCTAACTGAACTTAGTTCCAAGAACATGCAAATACGACTGAAAATGCAAGTACAAACTGAAGGAACATGATCTAAAACTGAATCTGCGCATGAATGACTGAAAAACTGAAGAGGAACTATTACCTCAAGTTGGAATGGAATCAGTAGGAAAGAGGTGAGGATACTTGGACTTCATGGCTACTTCTGCTTCTCAAGTAGCTCCCTCTACGGACTGACTCCTCCACAAAATCTTGACTGAAGCGACTTTTTTATTTCTCAACCTTCTAACCTGATGATCGAGAATCTCAACAGGTACATCCTCGTACAAGAGACTATCTATCATGGCCACACTCTCTAATGGCACTATGGATGCTGGATCACCCACACATTTCTTCAAAAAAGAAATGTGAAAGACTGGATGCACTACTGCTAAGTGTGCTGGCAACTCTAACTCATACGCCATTTTACCAATCCTTTTCAAGATCCGGTAAGGGCCTACATATCTGGGACTGAGCTTTCCTTTCTTGCCAAATCTCATCACCCCCTTCATAGGTGACACTTTCAGGAAAACCCAATCATCAACTTGGAACTCTAGTTCCCTTCTTCTCACATCTGCATAAGACTTCTGGTGAATCTGAGCAGTCTTAAGTCTATCTCTAATGAGTTGCACTTTCTCTATAGCATCAAGGACTGAATCTGGTCCTATCAAGGCTGCTTCACCTACTTCAAACCAACCAACTGGAGATCTACATCTACGCCCATACAATGCCTCATAAGGGGCCATCTGAATGCTCGAATGGTAACTATTGTAGGCGAACTCAATGAGAGGAAGGTAATCATCCCAACTACCTTCGAAGTCGATCACACAAGCTCTGAACATGTCCTCTAAGGTCTGAATGGTACGCTCTGCCTGACCATCCGTCTGAGGATGAAATACTGTGCTAAGATTAACCTGAGTACCAAGACCCTTCTAAAATGACTTCAAGAAATGAGAGGTAAATTGAGGACCTCTATCTGAGATGATAGACAAAGGAACCCCATGCAACCTCACAATCTCATTAATGTAAAGCTTGGCGTAATCCTCCGCCGAATCT
>NW_006239269.1:568146-571014 GCF_000226075.1 Solanum tuberosum | reverse complement strand
TCTCAACTCGCCCACATTAGGAACACATAATCGACCCTGGTAGCGAAGCACACCATCCCCCCTTGGGAGAATACCTCAACTCTCTGACTGTGGACTGCACCCTTAAGCTCAAGCAAGATTGGATCACTGTCTTGTTTTTCTTTAACCTTTACTACCAAAGAAGATTCTGCCCCATTCTGAATCGTTACACCACCATCTGATATACTCATAAGATGAACTCCTAGGCGAGCAAGTTTGTGAAAATCCTTTGCTAGCTCTCTTCTTTCTTCCTCAACATGTGCTACACTACCCATGAATAATCTGCTAAGAGCATCTGCTACTACATTTGCCTTACCTGGATGGTAATACATGCTCATATCATAATCTTTGAGGAACTCAAGCCACCTTCTCTGGCGAAGATTCAACTCTTTCTAGGTGAAAACATACTGGAGGCTCTTATGGTCTGTGAACACATATACATGAACACCATACAAGTAGTGTCTCCAAATCTTGAGTGCAAACACCACTGCTGCAAGCTTGAGGTCATGAGTCGGATAATTCTTCTCATGCACCTTGAGTTGTCTAAAGCATAAGTTATAACCTTACGTCGCTGCATCAACACACAACCTAGGCCGACCATGGATGCATCACAATAGATCACATAACCATCTGAACCCTCTTGTAGAGTCAAGCAGGAGTTATAGTCAACCTAGTTTTCAGTTCTGCGAAGCTTTTCTCATAGTCATCTGACCACTGGAACTTAACCTTTTTCGGAGTCAACCTAGTCAATGGTGAGGCTATGGATGAAAATCCTTCCATGAACCGTCTGTAATAGCCCGCTAGACCTAAGAAACTTTTGATATATGTAGGAGAGGTAGGTCTGGGCCATTGTTTCACTGCTTCTATCTTCTAGAAATCTACTCGAATTCCTTCAGTAGACACAATATGCCCAAGGAAAGCAACTGATGTAACCAAAACTCTCACTTGTTATATTTGCAATAACTGGCGATCCTTGAGAGTTGCAGAACAACTCTCAAATGACTCGCATGTTCTTCCTCATTCCTAGAGTAAATGAGGATATCATCAATAATACGATAACGAACAAGTCTAAGTACTGCTTGAACACTTTGTTCATCAAATCCATGAAAGTTGCAGGAGCATTGGTTAGTCCAAATGACATAACTACAAATTCATAATGACCATATCGAGTTCTGAAGGCTGTCTTCGAAATGTCACTATCTCTGACTCTAAGTTGATGATAACCTGATCTGAGGTCTACCTTGAGCAATTACTAGCACCCTGAAGTTGGTCGAACAAGTCATCAATCCTGGGGATGGAATACTTATTCTTGATTGTGATCTTGTTCAACTACCTATAATCAATGTACATTCTAAGAGAACCGTCTTTCTTCTTTACCAACAACACTGGTGCACCCCATGGCAAAATACTAAGTCTGATGAAGCCCTTATCTAGAAGGTTTTTCAACTGCTCTTTCAATTCCTTAAGCTCAGCTGGAACCAATCTGTAAGGATGAATAGAGATAGGCTGGGTATCTGGAAGGAGATCAATTCCAAAGTCGATTTCCCTTTCGGGAGAAACTCATAGAGATAACCCTTAGAGATCATCTTTCTGGCCTTAAGGTAAGAAATGAATCGACCCATAGGCGCTAAGCTACTACCCTTCCATTCTAGGATTGGTTCGTCTGGAAACTGAAAACGAACAATCCTAGTTCTACAATCAACTGAGGCATAACATGAATGTAACCATCCATGCCTAGAATGACATCGAAGTCTACCATTTCTAACTCTACAAGATCTGCTGAGGTGACTTTCTGAGAGACTGTGACAGGGCAATTTCTGTATACCCGGCTAGCTATAATTGGGTCACAGACTGGAGTAGAGACTGAGAAGGGTTCTGAGATAGTTTCTGGACTGACACCTAAGATTACTGCTATATTGGGAGTTACAAAGGTAAGAGTAGCCCCTGCATCTTTCCACTAAGTGTACCATAAGTGAGCCACATCCTTAAGTTCGTAGGATGCCAACTCAACCCTACCATTACCATAAACTTGCATCACTCCAAAGATTTTCTTTACCTCATCAATGAAGTTTTGTGGGTCTTCACCAACTTGTGACACTAAAACTCAGGCGGATTCATCCTTAAAAAAAATCTCAAACTCTAGCTGCCACTGATCCACCATATCTATTAGTAGGAACTGGAACTTATTGATTGTTCTGGTTGGTCATACTCTGAGCCAAAAGTTGAATCGTATTCCAAAACTCTGCGTTCGAAACCTCAAGATCTGGGACTGGAGGAATTACGTTAGCATTGCATGCATTACCATTCCATGCATAAGCTCTATAAGGAGGCATGATCTTAAGAGCATAACGATGGATTAGAAAGGAGATCATACCAACCCACGATAAGAATATCAAGAAAGTGAAGTTTTCCTAAAACACTTCATAGCCTCCCTCTCATTAGATGTGGTGCACTTCACACCCATGAAAAGGACTCTACTTAGTGCAGATTTTCAGACATCCTAGGACTCTTAAACCTAATGCTCTGATACCAAGTTTGTCACGCCCCGAGACTACCTCGGAAATGACACGGGAACTAGGACCACAAGTGATCCCAAGCTAACCCTGCTGGCATGATCATAAGCATACTAAAGATAATAAACTGATGCGGAAGCTAAATCATAAAGTAAGTCTGAAATTATGGGGAATACCCATATACTATAACTGAGATAAATGAAACCTGATGAGTTTAATACAAGGAATATATTAACTCAATACTAAGCTGAATCTAACTATGTCTGAAATAAGCCACTACACTGACTAGAAATGTTGGGACATGCCCAAACTAAGTCTAGCAAAACTGAAACTAAAG
>NW_006239269.1:567574-567690 GCF_000226075.1 Solanum tuberosum | reverse complement strand
AAATCAGAGAAGATGGGGAATATCCATATACTATAACTGAGATAAATGAAAACTGATGAATTTAATACAAAGGAGATATTAACTCAATACTAAGCTGAATCTAACTATGTCTGAAA
>NW_006239269.1:567150-567424 GCF_000226075.1 Solanum tuberosum | reverse complement strand
ACTCATGACTATTGTCCTCGGAGAATGAGGACTCACCACTGATTCTGCTGAAATGGAGATCGAGAACCGATCTAAGTGTGATCTCATTGCTGAGAACCCGAACCTACATCACGAGAAGATGTAGCGCACGTATGCGTCAGTACTTGAAAGGTACTGAGCATGCAAGATAGTGTAAATATGAAATAACATATAACTGAACAAAGCAATAAAGCAATGAAATAATCTGTACATGATATAGATACTGAATTCTGAGCTAACTGAATGCAATGACCAA
>NW_006239269.1:560755-567110 GCF_000226075.1 Solanum tuberosum | reverse complement strand
TGAATACTGACTGTACTGAAATATGGTCAATGCAATAGAGTCTGACTGAACTGTGGGAGCTACTAATAACCGACAATAAAACCACATGAGCTAAATGTGGAGTCCGATGTATAAGCCCCATCGAGAGGACCCAATATACCCTGCCAGAGGTATAGAGGCATGCTGGCGTGATCACTAAACTCATGTTGCCCATAGAGGGGACTTACACCTACGTGGCTCGTAGTTCTGGGACTATATGGGTACGCTAAACCCTAGTCCAACTCGATATTATGCTACTCCCAATTAATTACGTGGTTAACTGGTTATGAATAAATTACTGTAAAATACTAGATAGCTCAAAACTGAACATGCAAACTGAGTAGAAACCTCACTTGAGATGTAATAAACTATAAAAAAGAATAGATTTTTCTTGATGGTGGTTATGAAAGAGATTGCATTGAGCATTTATAGTAAAATGTATTGGTGGACTTATTAATTGGCATACCATATTCAGAAATACTGATATCTTTTAGGCTAAGATTATGACTTTTGAAAAATGTATACATATGTTGACTGGAATTTTGGTAATGACAAGTAAATAACTTTAGGATAAAGTTATCAAATGTACATTGTTTGGAGATCCCATATAAATAGGCATTTATAGTAAAAATGTGATTATGAACTTGTGAATTGGTATATACCTAATTTTAAAAAATTCATATCATTTTGGATAGGAATAATTCTTGAAAAAAACCTAAAGATACGTCAGCTTTAATTTGGGTGATTAGACTTAAATAATTTTAGGATGAAGTTTCTAGATGTACATTATTATGAGATCACATACAAGATTGACGAAAATATAGATTTCAAAAGGATTGTAAAAAGAACTCAATAATATTTCCGAAGGAATACATTCAAGTGATAATGAGTCAATTCATACACTATTTAACAACATGTGATAAGTGCTAAGTCTAATTCAATTAGAAGGGAAGGAACAATTATCAATAACTATTTCAATTGCAATTATTTATATTTACTTGTGCAGCATGTAATAATAGTCATTTATTTTTTGTCCTTTTTCGAGGGTATATTTGTCCTTTTTCCCTTCCTTAAATGATCCTTACCGATAGATTGCAAATTTATTATTTTCTCTTCTTTGTCTATGTAACAATTTTAAATTTGGAGTTAAGAATTTTATTCTTTCAAACTCTTTAAAGTTAGAATCTTCCCAAACATTTATAGTCATTTATTTTTTCACTCTACTACCTTGAAATTAAGAATGATCTCATGTAATTGTGTAAGTATGTATTTATATTAATATATATTAAATATCAAACACTTGGACTTGGAGCTTGGGCTTGGATCGGACTTTAAAATAAATATTTTTAAAAAGCTTAAATATTTGCTCTATAAATAACAATGTTTTTACATGAAAGAATAGTATACATATCTGTAGTTCGATACGAACTGTACAAAATATGTCAAAAATTAAACTGACAAAGAGACAAAATAACACAAGATAGAGATAATGATAGTTTATGTACACTTAATAATAATATTGTAATCATCATTTCTGAGAAATCTTTTCACAATATCTAGGCATGGTTGCAAAACACTATTCCTCCATGCATCGTCAACAACTTCTTTTCTATCTTCTTTGAAAACATCAGTAGCAATAAATGATGCACCGACCACATTTTCTCATTTATTAATCGTGGAATCTTGTCAAGTTGGTTACAAATTAATATATGAGTATTACGCTTTATACTTGAAATTGAAGCTTGAAGAATAATCTTCTTTGATTCATCATCTCTGTCTATATTTTTTTCTTCCCTTAAATATCTAGTCATTTCAGATACATTAATGGACCGACGGATTCCTTTGTTGTAATCTGCATCTGGAATGAAAATTTGACGCACCTCAACAACCAGCCTTGCATGCAACAAAAATTTAAGAATAATTTTATTTAGTTGAACATATATTTGAAAACCAAAAGTGTTAATAAGATAACTATATATGAAAAGTTTTAGGTAGAGTCATTATTATATTTTGATTCATATACAAAATAAATACAAAAATTACCCGCATTGACCATTTCATCAACCCTCGTGTCAACTCTACGGTTCAAGACTGATTGCTCTACATCAATCGAAAACCACTTTCTTCTTGTTGAACTTGTTGTTGTTGTTGTTGATGAAAGTATTCATTTTAGCTACACATAAAATAAAATCATAATAAAAATTAGTTTAAACTAGTAAATAATCTCTTGAAAACCACTCATGCATACACTCATACATTAAAAAATCTTATAAATATAAAGTTAATAAGTAGAAACCTTGCTTGAGATGTAATAAACTATGTTAAACAATAGATTTTTCTTGATGGTTGTTATGAAAGAGATTGGATTGAGCATTTATAGTAAAATGTATTTGTGGACTTATTAATTTGCATACCATATTCAGAAATACTGATATCTTTAAGGTTAAGATCAATGACTTTTGAAAAATGTATACATATGTCAACTGGAACTTTGGTAATGACAAGTAAATAATTTTAGGATAAAGTTATCAAATGTATATTGTTTGGAGAACGCATATAATTGGGCATTTATAGTAAAAATGTGATTATAAACTTATGAATTGGTATATACCAAAAAAAATTTTAAAATCATATCTTTTAGGATAAGAATAATTCTTGAAAAAAAACCTGAAGATACGTCAGCTTGAATTTGGGTTATTAGGCTTAAATAATTTTAGGATGAAGTTTCTAGATGCACATTGTTTTGAGATCACACACAAGATTGACGAAAAGATGGATTTCAAAAGGATTGTAAAAATAACTCAATAATATTTCTGAAGGAATACAATCAAGTGATAATGTGTCAATTCATCCACTATTTAACAACACGTCATAAGCGCTAATTCTAATTCAATTAGAAGGGAAGGAACAATTATCAATAACCATTTCAATTACAATTATTTATATTTACTTGTGCAGCATGTAATAATAGATAAATGTTTTATTCAATGAAGCCTCCATCATCGTGATTGAATTAGGTAGAATATATTTCCTTAAATGATCCTTACCGATAGATTGCAAATTTATTATTTTTTCTCTTCTTTGTCTATGTAACAATTTTAAATTTGGAGTTAAGAATTTTATTCTTTCTAATTCTTTAAGGTTAGAATCTTCCCAAACATTTATAGTTATTTATTTTTTACTCTATTACCTTGACATTAAGAATGATCTCATGTAACTGTGTAAGTATGTATTTATATTAATATATATTAAATATCAAAGACTTGGACTTGGACTTGGGCATGGGCTTAGATCGGACCTTAAAATAAATATTTTTATAAAGCTTAAATATTTGCTCTATAAATAACAATGTTTTTACATGAAAGAATAGTATATATATCTGCAGTTCGATACAAACAGTACAAAATAGGTCAAAAATTAAATTGACCAAGAGACAAAATAACACAATATAGAGATAATGATAGTTTATGTACACTCAATAATAATATTCAAATCATCATTTTTAGAAATCTTTTCACAATATCAAGGCATGGTTGCAAAACAGTATTCCTCCATGCTTCGTCAACAACTTCTTTTCTATCTTCTTTGAAAACGTCAGTAGCAATAATATGATGCACCGACCACATTTTCTCATTTATTAATCGTTGAATCTTGTCAAGTTGGTTACAAATTAATAGACGAGTATTACGCTTGATACTACCAAGGGACAAAATAACACAAGATAGAGATAATGATAGTTTATGTACACTCAATAATAATATTGTGATCATCATTTTTGAGAAATTTTTTCACAATATCTAGGCCTGGTTGCAAAACAGTATTCCTCCATGCTTCGTCAACAACTTATTTTCTATCTTCTTTGAAAATGTCAATAGCAATAATATGATGCACCGACCACATTTTCTCATTTATTAATCGTTGAATCTTTACAAGATGGTTACAAATTAATATACTAGTATTACACTTGATACTTGAAATTGAAGCTTGAAGAATCATCTTCTTTGATTCATCATCTCCGTCTATATTATTTCGTCCCTTAAATATCTAGCCATTTCAGGGACACCAATGGACCGTCGGATTCCTTTGGTGTAATCTGCATCTGGAATGAAAATTTGTCGCACCTCATCCACCAGCCCTACATGCAACATAAATTTAAGAATAGTTTTATTTAGGTGAACATATATTTGAAAACCAAAAGTATTATTAAGAAAACCATATAAGAAAAGTTTTAGTTAGAGTCATTATTATATTTTGATTCATATATAAAATAACTACAAAAACTACCTGCATTGACAATTTCGTCAACCCTCGTGTCATCTCTACATGTCACACCCCGAGCCTACACCCTGGGTGGGACTGGCACTCGAAGACCATTGCTAGCCCCAAGCGAACCCTTCGCCTGGCTTACTTAACTCAGCGGAAGACAATATTCATAGCTATAATGATCAAAGAACTTAATTGAATTGAATAATAAAATAACTGAGAATGTTTTAAAGATTTAAACATTCAACTTTGCCAAAAGTGGCAACCCAAGTATTAACAATAAGAAATGAAAATGAAAAGACTCACAAGAGTAACATCTGACTGTCTATGAATCCTCAAAACAACTAAGAGGGATGTTGGGACAAACGTGACAACATCCTAATGAACTAACTAGCAAGCAATAAAAATAGATCCTCCGAAATGTAAATAGACTCACCGACTGACTTTGAACTGCTCACTGGATCAACGGTGCGCTGGGATGTTGATCCTAGTTACCTGTGTCTGTATCATAAGATGATGCAGTCCAACTGGCATCAGTACATTAAATGTACGAGTGTGGGAGTTGGAATGCTTAAACAACATAGACTTGAAAGGGAATCTGGAAGAACACTTACCTTGGCTCTTGTCAACTCATGAATACTTAACTGAACTCATTTCAATATAAAGCTGTTTAAAACAAATGCAATATAAAGAAAAGTTGTTTAAAAACATGATGTCAGCTCTGTGTATCTACAAGGATACAACATAACTCTGAAATGTATGTAAAAATATAATAAACTGATGTATATAAAAATACAATAACTTCTATGGGAGTTTCTCTAACCGACAACCATCACATAAGAGCTATAGTGATTATACAACGATCTACCTCACGCTGCCAGTGCATCCTAATGGATCCACTAGTCTATTGTGAAAAGGATTCATCTAAAAAGTATGACACTTTTCTACCCATGGTGGCTACATGGTTTTATGGAGACGTGAGTTATCTGAACTCATGGTCGCCCCCAATTCGGTGCTCAATACTACTGCCAAAGTCTACTAGCTATTATGTTTAAAACATACTTCTTCTGTGATTTAGGATTAGTGCTCAAAAACATAGGTCAAAGGCTATCTTGGAAATATCATTTTCCCTTCTTGCTTCATTTAGAAAGCTATTACTCTTTTCTGAAAACTAGCCCGAAGGCTTTTTGGAAATCTCAGTTTCCGTTCTTATTAAAATGTGAAAACATTTTAAATCTCTTTGGGAATACTTAGTCCCCATATACTTTTGAAGAAATGAACTTCAACTCTGTACTCTTTGCTTAACTTTAAATTTAAGTCTTAGAACAAAGTTAAAACATTTGGGAAAGACTTTTGGAAAACTCTGAGAACTTCTCTTGACTTGACTCTTACTTCTCTTGACTTTGATCCTAACTTTCCTTGAATTGGATTATGGATTCAAGGTTCATGATCTCATGTTTATGGATGATTTCATGATGTTTATATGTACCTTAGAGTGTTGGAATAAACTATAAATTATAGGCACATTGCTAAGGAACAAGTACGAAAAGGTGGGGAACAAGTGGGGAGAACTGGCGTCCCTGGCAGTCTAAGAGGCACGGAGCGCCAGCCCTCAACGTTCAGAGACCAAGGTGGGGTGCTCTGGCTGGCGTGTCACCCCAGAGCCCCATATTCAGGGACTGCTTTGGGGCCCTCTAGCTGGCATGTCTCCCCAGAGTCCCACATTCAGGGACTGCTTTGGGGCACGCTGGTTGGCGCGACGCCCCACATCTTCCCAGGTGTTGAACGACTTTTCTTCTCCGTTTTTCAATTCTAAACCTTCTAAACTCCAATGGTTCTTTCCCCAAACACTTAGGATCATTTATACCCTCAATATATGATAGATTCAAATTGAAATTACACCCGGAAACAAGAATCAAATCGCAAGAAACTTCAACAAAACAACCCACAAGAATTCAAACGAATTTCATCAAGAACTCAAGGATTTACTTTCAAATCTAATAAACTTCGCTGAACTGAATCATGATTGGTGCGTGGGTGAACTAACCCAACACTATGTGATCTCACATACCTT
>NW_006239269.1:547836-560533 GCF_000226075.1 Solanum tuberosum | reverse complement strand
TCCTAATTAATCTCGTAAAAATGAATTAGAATAATTAGGTAAGGAAAAGACTAAATAACCGTTCAAAAATCCGGATTAGACTTTCCTTAATCCAACAGCCCAACTTCCAAAAGGCATAGCTTACTCATACGAACTCGGAATCGTGCAAACTCGGCGGCGTTGGAAAGATCATTCCAAAATATTTCCATCCATGTCTGTAAGTACATCTAACTCATCCTGATCAAGGATTTATGGCCATTTGAGGTTGACAAAAACTCAGTTTTCCTAACTTAAACAAATATCCAGATTTTCATTCTTTCCAAAAATGACTATTTCCAATTATTAGCTTCTTCCTAGTTATTTCAAATTGCGAGATGTTATAATATCTCCCCCTTGGGAACATTCATCCTCAAATGAGATTATTCTTACCATGCTCAGGGTGTAACATCAAGTTCTAACACCCAACAAGCAAATACAAGCAAACAACATGCTCACTCATAATTTAAAGGGTACTAAGAAGAGAATTAGTACCTTGGTCTGCATTTTCTCCGGATTCAAAGAGATATGGATATCTTTTCTTCATATCCTCTTCAGCTTCCCAAGTAGCTTCCTTAACAAATTGGTTCCTCCAATGGACGTTGATTGACGCAACCTCTTTTGTCCTCAACTTGCAAACTTCGCGATCTAAGATCTGAACAGGAATCTCCTCATAGGATAAGCTATCCTTGATCTCAATACTTTCAGTTGGTATGATCAATGAAGGATCGCCCATGCATTTATTAAACATGGAGATGTGGAACACCGGAAGAACTGCGGCTAACTCTTGTGGTAGCTCCAACTCATAAGCTACATTGCCAATCCTTTTTGGATATTTGATAAGGTCCAATATACCGGGGACTAAGTTTCCCATTCTTACCAAACCTCATAACATCCTTCATGGGTGAAACTTTAAGATATACCCAATTATCTACTTCAAACTCTAACTCCCTTCTCCTAACATCAGTGTAGGATTTTGACGACTCTGCTCTATTTTCAACCTCTCTTGAATCACTTTCACTTTCTCCATAGCTTGATGAACCAAATCTGGCCCAGTCAACCCTACTTTACCAACTTCAAACCATCCAATAGGAGATCTACACCTTCTCCCATAAAGAGAATCATAAGGAGTCATTTGGATGCTAAAGTGGTAACTACTGTTGTAGGCAAACTCAATGAGAGGTAGGTGATCATCCCAGATGCCTTTGAAATCAATCAAGCACGCTCTCAACATATCATCTAAGGTCTGAATGGTACGCTCTGCTTGCCTATCAGCCTGAGGATGAAAAGCAATACTTAAGTTCACCTTTGAACCCAAGCCTTTCTGGAATGACTTCCAAAACTGTGCAGTAAATTGCGCACCTCTGTCTGAAATAATAGAGATCGGAACTCCATGAAGTCTTACCACTTCTTGAATATATAGCTTAGCATAATCCTCTTCTGAATGGGTAGTCTTTACTGGTAAAAAGTGGGCTGATTTTGTCATTCTATCGACAATCACCCAAATAGAATCATGTTGTCTTCGGGACCCTGTTAAACCTATGATGAAATCCATATTGATCATCTCCCACTTCCATTATGGAAGTTATATATTCAGAGCCAAACCACCAGGCCTTTGGTGCTCTACTTTAACTTGTTGGCAATTTGGACACTTAGTGACAAATTCTGCAATGCCCTTCTTCATGCTTTTTCCACCAATAAACTTCTCTCAAGTCACGATACATCTTTGTGGAACCCGGATGAATAGGATATTTGGAGCTATGAGCTTCCTCCATAATCCTCTCTTGGAGTCCATCCACCATAGGTACACACAATCTACATTGATATCTCAATACACCATCTCCCCCTTGTTCAAAAGCTAATACTTTTTTGTTATGAACATTTGCCTTCAATTCAAGAAAAATGAGATCGTGGTCTTGCTTTTTATTCACTTCTGACACTAATGAAGATTTAGCCCCACTCATCACCACGATTCCTCCTTCTGTGGAATCCATTAGTCGGACTCCTAAGCGTGCGAGTCTATGCACATATTTTGCTAACTCTCTCTTTTCTTCCTCAACATGGGTGGTACTACCTATAGACAACTTGCTTAAGGAATTAGCAACAACATTAGCCTTACCTGGGTGATAAAGAATACTCATGTCATAATCCTTGTGTAATTCTAACCACTTCCTTTGTCTGAATTTAGCTCTTTCTGAGTAAACACATACTGAAAACTCTTGTTATCGGTGAACACATCCACATGCATACCATACAAATAGTGATGCCATATCTTCAAAGCAAATCCTACAGCAGCCAATTCTATGTCATGGGTTGGGTAGTTCTTCTCATCAACTTTCAACTGTCTGGAGGCATAAGTTATAACTTTGCCATTCTGCATTAATACACAACCCAAACCAACTCTAGATGCATCACAATACAGCCCAAAATCTTGAGTGCCTTCTGGTAAGGTCAAAACTGGGGTAGTAGTCAACCTCTTTTTCAATTCCTGAAAGCTTTTCTCACAAGCTTCAGACCATTGAAATTTTACTGTCTTCTAAGTCAACTTGGTCAAAGGAGGCGAAATAGACGAGAAACCCTCTACAAACCCTCTATAATAGCTAGCTAAACCCAAGAAACTCCTAATATCAGTTGGAGATGTGGGTCTAGGCCAATTCTGCACTCCCTCAATTTTCTGAGTATCAACTTTAATTCCCTCGCCAGACATAATATGGCCTAAGAATGCCACACACTCAAGCCAAAGCTCACACTTAGAGAACTTGGCATACAACTCCTTATCTTTCAAAGTCTGGAGAACTATTCTGAGATGCCTAGCATGATCTTCTTCATTCCTTGAATAGATTATTATGTAATCAATGAAGACGATAACAAACATGTCTAAATAAGGTTTGAAGACTATATTCATAAGATCCATGATCGTTGTTGGCGCATTGGTCAAACCAAAGGACATGAGCAAAACCTTATAATGACCATATCTGGTTCTAAAAGTTGTCTTTGGAATATCACATTCCCTTACTCTTAATTGATAATAGCCTGATCTGAGGTCAATTTTTGAGAAACATGAAGCACCCTGAAGCTGATCGAAAAGATCATCAACTCTCAGAAGAGGATATGTATTCTTGATGGTGACCTTGTTCAACTGACGATAATCTATACACATCCTAAGGGAACAATCTTTTTTTCTCACAAATAAGACCGGAGCGCCCCAAGGTGAGATACTTGGTCGAATAAAGCCCTTAGCTAAAAGATCCTTTAACTGCTCTTTCAACTTTGTTAGTGCCATTCTGTATGGCGGAATAGATATAGGACGAGTATCTGGAAGAAGATCTATACCGAAGTCTATCTCTCTTTCAAGAGGGACTTTGGGAAGAGCATCAGGAAATACTTCTGGGAACTCTTTTACTACTAGAACTGACTAAATATGAGGTGCCTCCACACTTGAGTCATTAAGTTATGAGATGAAAAGACCCTTAGGCACTGCTGAACTGCTTTTACACTCTAAGACTGGCTCATCTGGAAACTGAAACTTGACTACTCGAGTTTTACAATCAGCTGAGGCATAACAGGCATGAAGCCAGTCTATACCAAGAATGACATCAAAATCTACCATGTCTAACTCAATTAAATAAGCCATTATACTCTTATGAATGACGGAAATGGGACAATCACGATAGACTCTCTCTGCTAGAACAGACTCACCAATAGGCATAGAGACACTGAATGGATCACTAAGTTGCTCAGAAATAATATCAAAGCTCATAGCAACATATGGAGTTACAAAAGATAAACTCACTCCTGGATCTAGCGAGGCATAAACAGTAAAGTCAACGACATGAATCATACCAGTGACAACATCTGGTGAATCCTCTTGCTCTTGGCGAATGTTGATAGCATATAAGCAGTTTGTTCCTCCGAAAGTAGCCCCTCTAGGTGCAGTTCTGTCTGGTGGAGCAACTGAAGAAGACTGGGCTCTATTACCCCCATTACCACTTCCATGCTTGTTCTTTGGACACTCTCGCATGAAATGCCTAGTCTGACCACACTTTAAACAACCAGTGGAGCCCTCACGACAAATACCTGAGTGGTTCCTCCTACACTTGGCGCAGGCAGGAGATTTACTACCCCTTTGCGCCACACTACCTTGGGAATAAGCAGGTTTAGCTCTGAATTTCTGATTATTGTACTCACATTTGTTCTTAGGTGCAGGAGCACTAGCAGATGATGGAGCAGGTCCCTTCTGTTTCTGTTGGAAGGATGACCGATTGACATTACTCATCTGCTGCCCGGACTCATTCCCTGTCTTATCCCTCTTGTTCTTGAATTCCTCTTTATCCCTCAGCTTCTTTTCCTTTAGTTGCTGCACATAGACCATCAACCTTGAAATGTCTATATTTGCAATAAGCATTGTTGTCCGGCCCTCTTTGCTTGATAGACGGCCCAATCCAGCAACAAACAAGATTATCCTACTCCTCATGTCCTTAACCATCTCCGGAGCATATCGGGATAGTTGGGTGAACTTCAATCCATATTCATGAACACTTAGAGAATCCTACTTAAGTGTGAGGAACTCACGTACCTTAGCTTTCTTTAGTTCTCGGGGAAAGAAATGCCCCAAAAAAGCCTATTCAAAACATGCCCAACTCGCAGGTGGTGCGTCCTCAACTCTACCCCCCTTCCACTGGTCAAACCAAGTCCTAGCAACATTTTTCATCTGATAGACAGCTAGCTCAACTCTCACAGTATCAGTAACATGCATCACATCGAACACCTTTTTCAGTTCCTCAATGAAATTCTCTGGATCCTATTCAGTGCTCGAACTAGTGAAACTTAGAGGGTCCATCCGCAAGAACTTACAAATCCTTGAAGTGCCAGCCTCTTCTTGTCGAGCTCCTCTCTGCTACCCAGCTTGGTTGGTCACAACTTGACTGAGCATCTTTATAGCCTCTCTAAACTCAATATTAGTAACTTCTCCTTGCGGTTGTACTTCAGGTGCATTGGGTAACTCTTGTTCCTCAACATTTCGCCTAGCAGGGCGACCTCTGACACTATTCGTGAAGGCATGACTATCTGAAAACACGCACAAGCACGAATTAGAGGGAAAATTTTTAGAGATAAACTGTAACGCATGAAATGAGTGTCAAAGAAATGAGAATTTTTTCCTAAATGTTGCAGCCTCTTAATTATAGATGTGGCGCACTTCACACCGATAACTAGGACTCTACAGACACGGCTTCATAGACACCCTAGGACTCTTGAACTCTGTGCTCTGATACCAAGTTTGTCAACCCCGAGCCTACACCCTGGGCGGGACTGGCACTCGAAGACCATTGTTGGCCCCAAGCGAACCCTTGGCTGGCTTACTTAACTCAACGGAAGACAATATTCATATTTATAATGATCAGAAAACTTAACTGAACTGAATAATAAAATAACTGAGAATATTTTAAAGATTTAAACATTCAACTTGGCCAAAAGTGGAAACCCAAGTCTTAACAATAAGAAATGAAAATGAAAAAACTCACAGGACTAACATCTGACCGTCTATGAAGCCTCTAAAACAACTGAGATGGATGTTGGGACAAACCCCATAAAATCCTAATGAACTAACTAGAAAGCAATGAAAATAGATCCTCTGGAATGCAAAAAGGCTCACCGACTGACTCTGAACTGCTCACTGGATCAATGGTGTGCTGGGATGCCCATCCTAGTTACCTGTGTCTGCATCATAAGAAGATGTAGGTCAACTGGCATTAGTACATTGAATATATGAGTATGCGAGTTGGAACGCTAAAACAACATAGAATTGAAAGGGAATCTAGAATAACACTTACCTTGGATCTTCTCAACTCATGAATACTTAACTGAACTCATTTCAATATAAAGTAGTTTAAAACAAGGGCAATATAAAGAAAGGATATTTAAAAACATGATGTCAACTCTGTGTATAAACAAGGATACAACATAACTCTGAAATGTATGTAAAAATACAATAAATTGATGTATATAAAAATACAATAACTTATGTGGGAGTTTCTCCAACCGACAACCATCACATAAGAGCTATAGTGATTATACAACGATCTACCTCACGCTACTAACGCATTCTATACCCGGCCAGAGGTATAGGACCTGAACTACTAAGTGGATCCACTAGTCTATTGTGAAAGTGGTTCATCTAAAAAGTATGACCCATTTCTACCCATGGTGGCTACATGGTTTTATGGATACGTGAGTTATCTGAACTCATGCTCTCCCCCAATTTGGTGCTCAATACTACTCTGAAAATACACTAGCTCTTATGTTTAAAAACATACTTCTTCTGTGATTTGAGATTAGTGCTCAAAAACTTAGCTCAAAGGTTATCTTGGAAATCTTAGTTTCCCTTCTTGTTTCATTTAGAAAGCTATTACTCTTTTCTGAAAACTTGTCCGAAGGCTCTTTGGAAATCTTAGTTTCCATTCTTATTTAAATGTGAAAACATTTTAAATCTTCTTTGGGAATTGATGCTTATCGTGACCAACGACACTAACCTATGGTACGAGGGTCTACGATTGTCGATAATATAGTAACCCAACTAAAAGGTTGGGGTAGTGTCCCATGGGAGTGGTTTTGAGAATTAATAGAAAAATAAAATTTAGTTCTAATTAATCGTAGCTAAAGATATTAACGAACAAAAACATGGTAAATTAAAGGGGGTGCCACAAAAGTGTCAACTTTCAATTGGGGGGTTTTGTCACAAGTAGTAATATCAGCAAAAATTAACAAGAAAATCAAGTATTGGGGGAAGTTCTTGGGGTGTGACCGCAATACAAGTTGAGATATATCGTTGGGTACATGCTTTAGATAGGAAACTTACAAGATAATAGTGACTAGGCTAAGCTTTAGATGGAAATAAGTTCCCTCTTGGGTAACTTACCCCATTTCAAATGGGTTCCTCTTAGACACCCACTTGCCGCACGAAGGTCATCCTACGTCTTACCCCACTCACTCTCTCCAGCTGAGTGTTAGGATATTGGACTAGGGTTCACCCTCTCAGGCAGAACCTCATGTCGACCCACTCCTTAGGCCATCAGTCTAGCGATCTTGGTTTCGCGATCTCTCTCTCGAGCAAGCCGAAAATACATGGGTGGTTTTGGATTTGCAACTACAAACCCATTAAATTAAACCACAACCACTAGGTGAAATCACCATTAAAATACATCTAACCTAACAACAATATCAACACATATTTGCTAAATCACACCCCAAGAATAGGGTATTTTAGCCACACATCAAGAAATAACAAAATACACCTAAAATGATACTAAAATCAAATGGGTATAAGAAATTAAACCTTGATAAAAATACTCCTAAAATGATACTAAAATCAAATGGGTATAAGAAATTAAACCTTGATTTAATCAAAGGAAGAAGAATGGAGAAGACCCACTTCCAACTTGGGGAAGATGAAATCCTTTTCTCTTCAAATCTCCCATAAAACCCTCTCCAAACTTGAGAGAAAATATCCCAAAAAGTACTATTCTATTATGGAAAATAAAATAAATGTTCGACTCTCTAAAAATTAATAACAAGTTTAGTATTTATAGACTTCAGAAAATAGTGCTAGCGGATCTTTCGGCGAGGTTAGTCGATGTCGCCGAATGACTCGGCGACTCGGCCTTCTTCTATTTCATCGTCATTTCATGCTTGCCTTCAGCATCTTCACATTTTGGACTATTGAGCGGTATAGTACTGCTTCGCGGAAATATTCGGCGAAGCGCCGACTACTCCTTCATCGTCTTTTGATCCTTCTTCTTCAGGGCTTCACGCACTAGACTGAGGACACTATTTCTATCAAAATAAAGCCCTAAATGAGTCCAAAAATTGGACTCATCAACACCCCCAACTTAAACTTTTGCTTGTCCTCAAGCAAACTCAAGTTCAGCCGTTCAAAAAGGGTGTCTCAAACAGTGCTACACAAAACACAATCATGAATGCACACAACAAGACTCAATTTACTTATGCAAGGATCAATTGTGTACTCAAAGACTCAGGTTGTGACACACCATTACCAAAGATTCACATGTTCGCAATACTTGCTACTTGTGCCAGTTCAAGCTCAACAAAAAGTATCTAAATGCCCTCACATAAAGAATGATTCCATATTCACACACATAGGTAACTCAATTTAAAGAATGATTCCTCATTCACACAAAGTGGTTAATTAATTAATGATCAGGAATCAGATGCAACGCTCACACTCAAAAAGAGGAGCACAATGCATGTTTTCACCCATAGGTTTGCCCTTATTTTCCAATTGACTTTCGATTCGGCTTACTCAAGATCAAAAAGGTCTTTCTAAGGCTTGTAATGGGGCTGAGTGCAAAGGTATGGTCATTTAGGCTCAGTGACTTTTCATCCTCGTGAGATGTGGTGTTCTCAAGGCATTCCCTTCTTTTTCTTTATCAATTCTTTTTCTAGTGCTTCTAAGTCACCTTTTATTCACTCTCCATGGATTGCTTGGAAACCCAATTTCTTTTGTATTTATTCCACAGGTTTTTTTTTTTAGATTGAATGGTTTCCTTTGTTCTGCAACACCATGGGTTATGGGGGACTTTTCTTGCACTTCTTGACTTCTCCTTTTCCTTTTCACCACACCCCCAACTTAGGCTTTTGGCCTAAGTTGGTTATTCACTAAACCACAAATTCAAAGGATTATAGGTAGCGGGTGAAATAAGGTCTAGGGTTCATCAAGGTTCTTCCAAAGAAAGGTAAGGCTCAAAGGGTGTTCAAAAGAGTTTCGCACGCTCACGGGTAGGCCACAAAAGAGGTATATGTCAGATTTGGCTCACACTCTTTAAAATTGCCTAAGATCATATCAAGAGGACACCTTTCTAAATCAATCAGAGTAACAGGGTAAATTCTAGGTTTATTCATGCATGGTTCAAAGCAAGCTAATCACAAAAGGCATCGACACTTAAAGCAAAGAAGACTACACACTTTCGCTAGTGTGCAATTGTCATTACAAGAGAATCAATTCAATAAATGGCTAATCATAATGAGATGCAAAGAGTTCACATATTGTTTATGCAACTTAAGTTGGCTTCATCGTAGCCGTCCATTCATGTTCGTTCAATTGAGAGCACTATTCAAGTCATCGGTATTGATCGAAATCGAGACTTAAATTTGTACGAGAACAACCACTTTCAACACAAGCTGTGGCGAAAATTTTCAAAAAATAATAATAATTTTTCGGTAGGGTCAAAATCATTTTGCACTTTAAAATAAAATGAGTCATAAGCTCAAACATTCACGAAAAGAAGTATTAACACAATTTAAAAATAGAACAACCCAAATATATACATAAAGCACAACTATCAAAAACAAGAAAAACAAGGTGGGTTTCCCCCACCACAAATAAAAGTGTTTGTCCTCAAATGCAAGTAATACAGAATCCAAAAGGCACAGTAAGGAAAGATAAGACATAGAAAGAGGTAAAGAAGAGTCCTGTCTATGCAGCCTCTTTATCTGCTGGGGCATTCGATGCATCTCCCTGCAGTAAAACCATGGTCCCCAGAGTATAGTTGTTTAGTCCTCATTGTTTGCCTTTATTGTGGCCTCTGCAGCAAGATTAGCTGCAATCATCTGATCTATCTCTTGAGCTGCTCTGAAGGTCCATATTGCATTAACAAAACCTCGAGCCCATGAAGGCACATTAGGGTCGATGGGAATTCGTCTCTTTGCTCTGGCTTCATTGGTTTATTTCCTTTGTCTGGCTAGCTCCTCTTTCTTTTCATCGTTATTAAACTCTCGTGCTCTTATGTGCCGGGGTGGATCATTTCTCCCTGCGACTTTTGGTATAGCCATTCCTGCAAAGACATTGAGGATAAGTAAGATAGTAATTCAAACAGGGGTAAATGGGTGTTTCTGGGTGTGGAATCGCTCAACCAAGCTAGTTGGCAAAGTGCTTATCTGTTAGGCTAAACGCTGAAAATGATGTACAAATACAAAAGGCGAACAAGGGATCTTTCGGCGGATCGCTGAGTGCATTTCGCGAATTAAACTGACCGCCGAAAATCACATATTAATCAATGCATAAAGTATTCAGTTAAAGGCGAAATGGTGGTGTTAGGCGAACTGTTGAGCAGTCCAGCAGAATTTGTTCATCTCGCCGATCAGCTCACGTGTCTATTTTCGACCCAGCCTTTCAAATTTCACCCTGCAACCCCAGATAATGCAACTTACGCTTATATAACTCAATTTCAACGAAAACCCAAAGAACTTCTATGCCCACCGCGCAACAGTTCAACTCAAAGCAAATTTAAGTTGTAGTTCCTCAAATCATGCAGAAAATACCAAGTCTTAATCGATAATATATGCAATCCAAGTAACTCATAGACTCAACAGAGATTTTATACTGTCAGTAATTATGCAAATGAGTAAAAATTCTGATCAAATCACTGAGGGGTTTGATTACCAATCTTTGATGCCGAATTAGATAGTGCTGACTTGCTAGGCAATATTGTGATATTAATCCGAGCACAATTTGACACTTAAATTACTCTAAAAGTGTAATAAATATAACTACTAAAGTGCGAGTGTGAGTTTGTGAAAAGGGACAAAGTGAAGGAAAGTGAAAGAGATGGAACTTTTAAACATGTGGCTTGTGATCGTCTAGTTTCTGCTCATTCGCCGATATTAGTCGATCTCGTTCAATCATTCAGCGTAACGCCGAATATCTAATGTCCTCGCCGAATATAACAGAGTTTTCAGTTCATGTGAGCAGTGCATTGGCGGTCTTTATCGAGATCGCCAAATGGATTGGCGATGTACCGACAAAATTTATACTCCGCCGAGTTTTACAGACTCAACCTTTAAGATGTATTGCGTCAAATGGTAGGAATGATCGAGTACGCCGAACTGATCGGCGATCCAGCAAACTGAACTGTTGCTCGCCTCCATACATCTTTCCAAGATCTTTCCTTACTCAATCTGTACAAACAACACACTATTATTTTATCAAGATAACAAAAGGCGAGTAAATGGTTTTGGTTTGCCTCCCAAACAACGCCTTAGTTAACGTCGCAGCACGATGCAAGTTAACCTTCAGACCTCACTCTTGGGGTTAACCATCGTATCACTAGGCAAACCCCCTTGTTGTGTCGGATTGAGATGAGACGAGATATGACCCGTTTGGGTCTCTAACTGTTTGATTGAAACTGAATGAGAGGTGACAGTCTGCCTTGGGTAGTTTGAGCGGTTGCCCCCGCCTTGGTTAGCTATGAAATTTACTTCCTCGTCATACATGGCTTCAAACTTCATCTCCTCAGGATTGGCACCCCCGACTCCCACAACATTGACACCACGGCCACAAGCCCACATCACATTTTTGGATAAAATGTCAAGTTGTTTCATGATCTTGGCCATGTTTTGGTCTCCCTCATTATCTTTTTCAACCTTCTCCTTGGATAGCTGAAATGTGACCGATGAGAACTGTTCTTCGCGAGTGTACCACACCCTGTTGACGGTTGTCATCCCATCGAGAAGTTGAGTTGCTACTGCATATGGTTGCTGCATTAAGCCTCCGGGCGAGAGTTGGTCAGCTACACCTTTGTTCACCGAGTCTAGACTCCGGTAAAATTATTGAAGGAGCACATTATCAGGTAGACCATGGGTCGGACATTGTAGCACCAATTTCTTAAACCAAAGCGAGTTTCGTGAAGAGGCTCTCCAATCAGAGGCTTGAAGCTTTGGATGTTATCCCAAATAGACATCATCTTCGAGGGAAGGAAAAATCGCACATTAAATGCGGCGACCAGCTCCTCCCATGAAGTGATTGAATTTCATGGTAATTCAGCTAGCCACTTGCAAGCTTCCCCCATTAATAAGAAAGGGAATAGTCTTAATCAAACTGATTCCTAAGAGATGTTCATGACCGAGAAAGGTCCACACACATCTACGAAGTTTTGAAGATGCTCATGTGGGTCCTCGTGAACCAATCCACTGAAAACTCCTTTTAGTTGCAAAAGTTGCAACATGGTGCTTGTTATGTGGAACACCGCATTTCCCTCTGCTAGAGGTAGACGGATGGCTCCAACACCTCCCATGAGATGTGGATCATTGATGTTGGGGTCTTGGACATCGTTGAGGTTACCAATGTCGTCCTGATGGCCCACTTGGCTCCCGTTACTACCGTTAACACTCATGCTTTCTGAAATGTTTACACAATCAACAGAACAAAACTAAAAATTAAATTAGTAAACTACCACTAAGAAGAACATAAATTCTATTAAACAAAAAATTCTCAAATAACACCACTCCCCGGCAGCGGCGCCATTTTGATGCTTATCGTGCCCAACGACACTAACCTACGGTACGAGTGTCTATAATCGTCGATAATATAGTAACCCAACTAAAGGTTGGGGTCATGTCCCAAGGGAGTGATTTTGAAAATTAATAGAAAAATAAATTTTTAGTTCTAATTAATCGTAGCTAAAGACATTGATGAACAAAAACACTGTAAATTAAAGAGGGTGACACAAAAGTGTCAAATATCAATTGGGGGTTTTGTCAAAAGTAGTAGGAACAGCAAAAATTAACAAGAAAATCAAGTATGGGGGAAAGTTCTTGGGGTGTGACCGCAATACAAGTTGAGATAAATCGTTGGGTACATGCTTTTGATAGGAAATTTACAAGATAATAG
>NW_006239269.1:511401-547307 GCF_000226075.1 Solanum tuberosum | reverse complement strand
ATATTTAGTATTTATAGACTTCAAAAAATAGTGCTACCGGATCTTTCGGTGAGGTTAGTCGATGTCGCCGAATGACTCGGCAACTCGCCCTTCTTCTGTTTCATCGTCGTTTCGTGCTTGCCTTCAGCATCTTCACGTTTTGGACCATTGAGCGGTATAGTACTGCTTCGCGGAAATATTCGGCGAAGCGCCGACTACTCCTTCTTCATCTTTTGATCCTTCTTCTTCAGGGCTTCGCGCACTAGATCAAAGGGTGGAGTGAATCCCTTCGGCGAATTCCCAAGTTTGCTTGGTGATGCTCAGGCTTCAGCTTCTTCGTTCTTTTCAGCCTCTTTTGTTCCATTTTGCGCCAAAGTGTCCATGGTTCCACCAAAACTTAAAATACCTGAAACTTAAGAGTTTCCATCAGATATTGTGACAAGATAAGCATTTGAGGACACTATTTCTATCAAAATAAAGCACTAAATGTGCCCAATTTGTGGACTCATCAGGAATACGTAGTCCCCATATACTTTTGAAGAAATGAAATTCAACTCTTTACTCTTTGCTTAACTTGAAATTTAAGTCTTAGAACAAAGTTAAAACATTTGGAAAAGACTTTCGGAAAACTCTAAGAATTTCTCTTGACTTGACTCTTACTTCTCCTGACTTTGATCCTAACTTTCCTTGAATTGGATTATGCATTCAAGGTTCATGAGCTCACATTTATGGATAATTTCATGATGTTTAGATGTACCTTAGAGATTTGGAATCAACTAGAAATTATAGGTACATTGCTAAGGAACAAGTACGAAAAGGTGGGTAACGAGTGGGGAGAACTGGCGTCCCTAGCGCTCTGAGAGGTATGGGGCGCTATCCCTCAACATTCAGAGACCAAGTTGGGGCACTCTAGCTGGCATGTCGCCCCAAAGACCCACATTTAGGGACTGCTTTGGGGCGCGATGGCAAGCGCGAAGCCCCTCCCCCTTCCCCAGGTGCTTGACGACTTTTCTTCTCCGTTTTTCAACTCTAAACCCTCTAAACTTCAATGGTTCTTTACCCAAACACTTAGGATCATTTATAACCTCAATATATGATAGATTCAAACCAAAATTACACCCAAAAAACATGAATCAAAATCGCAAGAAACTTCAACAAAACAACCCACAAAAATTCAAACGAATTTCATCAAGAACTCAAAGGATTTACTTTCAAATCACACATATTTCGCTGAATTGAATCATAATTGTGCGTGGGTGAACTAACCCAATGCTATGTGATCTCACATACCTCGTAGGATTGAATCCTTGGCGAAATCCACAAGCTATCCTTGACGAAATCGATGAATCTTGCTTCGTCTTCTCCTTTCTTCTCTTTTCTCTTTTCTCCAAGCCCTAGCGTGAACTCTAACTTTTCTAAACTGACCAAAATCTGGTTTACCCCAACTAATCTCCTAAAAATGAATTAGAATAATTAGGTAACCAAAAGACTAAATAACCCTTCAAAAATCCGAATTAGACTTTCCTTAATCCAACAGCGCAACTTCCAAAAGGTATAACTTACTCATACGAACTCGAAGTCGCGAAAACTCGGCGGCGTTGGAAAGACAATTCCAAGAGGTTTCCAATATGTCTGGAAGTACACCTTAGTCCTCCTGAGCTAGGAGTTATGGCCATTTGAAGTTGACTAAAACTCAACTTTTCCAAACTTAAAGAGATATCCAGATTTTCATTTTTTACAAAAATGACTATTTCCAATTATTAGCTTCTTCCTAGTTATTTCAAATTGCTAGATGTTACACTATAGTTCAAGACTGATTGCTCTACATCAATCCAAATAAAGCAACTGTCATACTTATATTTGAATATGAACACGGGGTCTTCCACAAGTTTTTCAAAATATGAATTTGACCCTCCAACAATAATTGGAACTCATTGAGTCTTAAAAAAATATTTATGCAGACAATGGACTTCAGACAGAAATCTTCGACCGTAAAGTCAAAATATGGCTCAATTACAACTAAACAATTGTGAAACAAAATAACTATTAATTAATATTCACATTAAAATAAACGAATCACAAAAAAATGACTTTTACGAATATTCCTCCATGCTTCGCCTCGAGCTTCTTTCCTATCTTCTTTGAAATCGTCAGTAGCAATAATATGATGCACCGACCACATTTTCTCATTTATTATTCGTTGAATCTTGTCAATTTGGTTCCAAAATAATATACGAGTATTACCCTTGATACTTGAAATTGAAGCTTGAAGAATCATCTTCTTTGATTCATCATCTTCGTCGGATTCGTTTGGTGTAATCTGCATCTGGAATGAAAATTTGCCGCACCTCATCCACCAGCCTTGCATGCAACAAAAATTTAAGAATAGTTTTATTTAGTTGAACATATATTTGAAACCAAAAGTATTATTAAGAAAACTATATAAAAAAAGTTTTAGTTAGAGTCATTATTATAATTTGATTCATATATAAAATAACTACAAAAACTACCTGCATTGACCATTTCCTCAACCCTCGTGTCAACTCTACGGTTCAAGACTAATTGCTCTACATCAATCCAAATAAAGCAACTGTCATACTTATATTTGAACATGAACACATGGTCTTCCACAAGTTTTTCAATACGAATTTGACCCCCCAACAATAATTGGAACACATTGAGTCTTCAAAAAAATCTCTATGTAGACAATGGACTTCAGACGAACATTTTCGGCCGTGAAGTCGGAATCTAGCTCAATTTCACCTAAAATATTGTGAACCAAAATAACTGTCAATTAATAATAATCACATTAAAATAAACGAATCACAAAAAATGTCTTTTCCGAATATGTATACCTAGCAAATAGTGTCGTACACCTTGTTTCTCAGCGTGTCTGATCTTGTTTGTCACGATTCCAAGTCCCTTATACACTTGCATTTTGTCCGAGTTGATTATTTCTCCTGGAAAATGGGTGGCAAGGTCAACAGAGAGACGAGATTTTCCCGTTCCTATTGCTCCCATTATGAACACCACTTTCTTCTTGTTGAACTAGTTGTTGTTGTTAATGAAAGTATTCATTTTAGCTATACATAAAATAAAATCATAATAATAATTAGTTTAAAATAGTAAATAATCTCATCAAAACCACTCATGCATACACTCATACATTAAAAAATTTTATAAATATAAAGTTAATAAGTAGAAACCTTTCTTGAGATGTAATAAACTATGTAAAAGAATATATTTTTCTTGAGGGTGGTTATGAAAGTGATTGGATTGAGCATTTATAGTAAAATGTATTTGTGGACTTATTAATTGGCATACCATATTTAGAAATATTGATATCTTTTAGGATAAGATCAATGACTTTTGAAAAATGTATAGATATGTCAACTGGAATTTTGGTAATGACAAGTAAATAATATTAGGATAAAGTGATCAAATGTACATTGATTGGACATCTCATATAACTGGGCATCTATTGTAAAAATGTGATTATGAACTTACGAATTGGTATATACCAAATTTTAAAAAAAATCATATCTTTTAGGATAAGAATAATTCTTCAAAAAAAACTACTGATACGTCAGCTTGAATTTGGGTGATTAGGCTTAAATAATTTTAGGATAATGTTTCTAGATGCACATTGTTATGAGATCACATACAAGATTGACGGAAATATGGATTTCAAAAGGATTGTAAAAAGAACTCAATAATATTTCTGAAGGAATATATTCAAGTAATAATGCGTCAATTCATACACTATTTAACAACACGTCATAAGTGCTAAGTCTAATTCAATTAGAAGGGAAGGAACAATTATCGATAACTATTTCAATTACAATTATTTATATTTACTTGTGCAACATGTAAAAATAGATATATGTTTTATTGAATGAAACTTCCATGATCGTGATTGAATTAGGTAGAATATATTTCCTTAAATGATCCTTACCGATAGATTGCAAATTTATTATTTTCTCTTCTTTTTATATGTAACAATTTTAAATTTGGAGTTAAGAATCTTATTCATTCAAATTCTTTAACGTTAGAATCTTCCCAAACATTTATAGTCATTTATTTTTTCACACTATTACATTGACATTAAGAATGATCTCATGTAATTGTGTAAGTACGTATTTATATTAATATATATTAAATATCAAAGACTTGGACTTGGACTTGGACTTGGGCTTGGGTTTGGATCGGATCTTAAAATAAATATTTTTATAAAGCTTAAATATTTGCTCTATAAATAACAATGTTTTTTTAAACAAGAATAGTATACATATATGTAGTTCGATATAAACGGTACAATATTGGTCAAAAATTAAAGTGACCAAGAGACAAAATAACACAAGATCGAGATAATGATAGTTTATGTACACTCAGTAATAATATTGTGATCATCTGTTTTGAGAAGTATTTTCAAAATAACTAGGCATGGTTGCAAAACAGTATTCCTCCATGCTTCGTCTCGAGCTTCTTTTCTATCTTCTTTGAAAACATCAGTAGCAATAATATGATACACCGATCACATTTTCTGATTTATTAATTGTTGAATCTTGTCAAGTTGGTTCCAAATTAATATACTAGTATTACCCTTGATACTTCAAATTGAAGCTTGAAGAATCGTCTTCTTTGATTCATCATCTCCGTCTATATTTTTTTCTTCCCTTAAATATCTGGCCATTTTAGGGACACCAATGGACAGTCGAATTCCTTTGGTGTAATCTGCATCTGGAATGAAAATTTGCCGCACCTCATCCACCAGCCTTTAATGCAACATAAATTTAAGAATAGTTTTATTTAGTTGAACATATATTTGAAACCAAAAGTATTATTAAGAAAACTATATAAGAAAAGTTTTAGTTAGAGTCATTATTATATTTGATTCAAATATAAAACAACTACAAAAACTACCTGCATTGACCATTTCCTCAACCATCGTGTCAACTCTACGGTTCAAGACTGATTGCTCTACATCAATCCAAATAAAGCAACTGTCATAGTTACATTTGAACATGAATACATGGTCTTCCACAAGTTATTAAATACGAATTTGACCCTCCAACAATAATTGGAACACATTGAGTCTTCAAAAAAAATATTTATGTAGACAATGGACTTCAGACAGAAATCTTCGGCCGTGAAGTCGGAATCTGGCTCAATTTCACCTAAAATATTGTGAAACAAAATAACTGTCAATTAATATTCACATTAAAATAAACGAATCACAAAGAATGTCTCATCCGAATATGTATACCTATCAAATAGTGTCGTACAACTTGTTTCTCAGCGTGTGTTATCTTGTTATTCACGATTTCAAGTCTCTTATAAACTTGCATTTTGTCTGCGCTGATTATTTCTCCTCGAAAATGGGTGGCAAGGTCAACAGATAGACGAGATATTCCCATTCCTATTGCTCCCATAATGAACACCGCTTTCTTCTTGTTGAACTTGTTGTTGTTCTTGATGAAAGTATTTATTTAAGCTACACATAAAATAAAATCATAATAATAATTAGTTTTAAAAAGTAAAACATCTCATCAAAACCACTCATGCATACACTCATACATAAAAAAAATCTTATAAAAATAAAGTTAATAAGTAGAAACCTTGCTTGAGATGTAATACACTATGTAAAAGAATACATTTTTCTTGATGGTGGTTATGAAAGAGATTTCATTGAGCATTTATAGTAAAATGTAATTGTGTACTTATTAATTGGCATACCATATTTAGAAATACTGATATCTTTTAGGATAAGATCAATGACTTTTGAAAAATATATAGATATGTCAACTGGAATTTTGGTAATGACAAGTAAATAAATTTTGGATAAAGTTATCAAATGTACATTGTTTGGAGATCGCACATAACTGGGCATTTATCGCATAAATGTGATTATGAACTTATGGAATGGTATTTACCAAATTAAAAAAGAAATCATATCTTTTAGGTTAAGAAGAATTCTTGTTAAAAACCTACAAATACGTCCATATCTTCTAGGATAAAAATAATTCTTGAAAAATACCTAGAGATACGTCAGCTTGAATTTGGGTGATTAGGCTTAAATAATTTTAGGATGAAGTTTCTAGATGCACAATGTTATGAGATCACATAAAAGATTAACAAAACTATGGATTTCAAAAGGATTGTATAAAGAACTCAGTAATATTTCTGAAGGAATACATTCAAGTGATAATGCATCAATTCATAAACTAGTTAACAACACGTCATAAGTGCTAAGTCTAATTCAATTAAAAGGGAAGGAACAATTATCGATAACTATTTCAATAAAAAGAATTAATATTTACTTGTGGAGCATGTAATAATATATAAATGTTTTATTGAATGAAGTTCCATCATCTTGATTGAATTAGGTAGAATATATTTCTTTAAATGATCCTTACCGATATGTTGCAAATTTATTATTTTCTCTTCTTTGTCTATGTAACAATTTAAATTTGGAGTTAAGAATTTTATTCTTACAAATTTTTTAAGGTTAGAATCTTCCCAAACATTTATAGTCGCTTTTTTTTCACTCTATTTCCTTGACATTAAGAATGATCCCATGTAATTGTGTAAGTACGTATTTATATTAAAATATATTAAATAACAAAGACTTGGAATTAGACTTGGACTTGGGGCTTGGCCATGGATCGAACCTTAAAATAAAAAAAATTATAAAGCGTAAATATTTCCTCTTTAAATAACAGTGTTTTTACAGACAAGAATAGTATATATATATATATATATACATATATATCTGTAGTTTGATACAAACTAGTACAAAATAGGTCAAAAATTAAAGTGACCAAGAGACAAAATAACACAAGATAGAGATAATGGTAGTTTATGTTAATAATATTGTGATCATCCTTTTTGAGAAATCTTTTCACAATATCTAGGCATGGTTGCAAAACAAGATTCCTCCATGCTTTATCAACAGCTTCTCTTTTATCTTGTTTGAAAACGTCAGTAGCAATAATATGATGCACCGACCACATTTTCTCATTTATTAATCGTTGAATCTTGTCAAGTTGGTTACAAATTAATAGACGAATATTACACTTGAAATTGAATCTTGAAGAATCATATTCTTTGATTCGTAATCTCCGTCTATATTTTTTTCTTCCTTTAAATATCAAGCCATTTCAGGGACACGAATGGACCGTCGGATTCCTTTGGTGTTAATTTGCATCTGGAATGAAAATTTGCCGCACCTCATCCACCAGCCGTGCATGCAACATAAATTTAAGAATATTTTTATTTAGTTGAATATATATTGGAAAACCAAAACAATTATTAAGAAAACTATATAAGAAAAGTTTTAGTTAGAGTCATTATTATATTTTGATTCATATATAAAATAACTACAAAAACTACCTGCATTGACAATTTCATCAACCCTCGTGTCAACTCTACGGTTCACGACTTATTACTCTACATCAATCCAAATAAAGTAACTGTCATACTTATATTTGAACATGAACACAGGGTCTTCCACAAGTTTTTCAATATACGAATTTGACCCTCCAACAATAATTACAAAACATTGATTCTTCAAAAAAAAATCTATGTAGACAATGGACTTCCGACAGAAATCTTCGGCCATGAAGTCAGAAACTAACTCAATTTCACCTAAAAATTTGTGAAACAAAATAACTGTCAATTAATTTTCAAATTAAAATAAACGAGTCACAAAAAGATGTCTTTCTCTAATATGTAAACCTAGCAAATAGTATCGTACACCTTGTTTCTCAGCGTGAGAGATCTTGTTGGTCATGATTTCAAGTCCCTTATATACTTGCATTTTTTCCGAGTTCATTATTTCTCTTCGAAAATGGGTGGCAAGGTCAACAGAGAGATGAGATTTTCACGTTACTATTGCTTTCATTATGAACCCCACTTTCTTCTTGTTGAACTTGTTGTTGTTGTTCATAAAAGTATTCATTTTAGCTACACTTAAAATAAAATCATAATAATAATTAGTTTAAAATACTAAATAATCTCATGAAAACCACTCATACATTAAAAAACCTTATAAATATAAAGTTAATAAGTAGAAACCTTGCTTGAGATGTAATAAACTATGTAAAAGAATACATTTTTCTTGATGGGGATTATGAAAGAGATTTCATTGAGCATTTATAGTAAAATGTATTTGTGGACTTATTAATTGGCATACCATATTTAGAAATACTAATATCTTTTAAGATAAGATCAATGACTTTTGAAAAATGTATAGATATATGTCAACCGGAATTTTGGTAATGACAAGTAAATAATTTTAGGATAAAGTTATCAAATGTACATTGTTTGGAGATCGCATATAACTGGGTATTAATAGTAAATATGTGATTATGCCCTTATGAATTGGTATATAACAAAAAAAATTTAAAATCATATCTTTTAGGATAAGAATAATTCTTGAAAAATACCTAGAGATACGTCAGCTTGAATTTGGGTGATTAGGCTTAAATAATTTTAGGATGAAGTTTCAAGATGCACATTGTTATGAGATCACATACAAGATTGACAAAACTATGGATATCAAAATGATTGTATAAAGAACTCAGTAATATTTCTGAAGGAATACATTCAAGTGATAATGCGTCAATTCATAAACTATTTAACAACACGTCATAAGTGCTAAGTCTAATTCAATTAAAAGGGAAGGAACAATTATCGATAACTATTTCAATAAAAATAATTAATATTTACTTGTGCAGCATGTAATAATATATAAATGTTTTATTGAATGAAGCTTCCATCATCGTGATTGAATTAGGTAGAATATATTTCTTTAAATGATCCTTACCGATATATTGCAAATTTATTATTTTCTCTTCTTTGTCTATGTAACAATTTTAAATTTGGAGTTAAGAATTTTATTCTTACAAATTTTTTAAGGTTAGAATTTTCCCAAACATTTATAGTCTTTCTTTCACTCTATTTCCTTGACATTAAGAATGATCCCATGTAATTGTGTAAGTACGTATTTATATTAAAATATATTAAATATCAAAGACTTGGAATTGGACTTGGACTTGGGGCTTGGCCTTGGATCGAACCTTAAAATAAAAAAATTTATAAAGCTTAAATATTTCCTATTTAAATAACAGTGCTTTTACATACAAGAATAATATATACATATGTATATATCTATAGTTCGATACAAACTGTACAAAATAGGTCAAAAATTAAAGTGACCAAGAGACAAAATAACACAAGATAGAGATAATGATAGTTTATGTTAATAATATTGTGATCATCCTTTTTGAGAAATCTTTTCACAATATTTAGGCGTGGTTGCAAAACAGTATTCCTCCATGCTTCATCAACAGCTTCTCTTTTATCTTGTTTGAAAACGTCAGTAGCTATAATATGATGCACCGACCACATTTTCTCATTTATTAATCGTTGAATCTTGTCAAGTTGGTTACAAATTAATATACGAGTATTACGCTCGACACTTGAAATTGAAGCTTGAAGAATCATCTTCTTCGATTCGTAATATCCATCTATATATTTTTCTTCCCTTAAATATCTGGCCATTTCAGGGACACGAATGGACCGTCGGATTCCTTTGGTGTAATTTGCATCTGGAAAGAAAATTTGCCGCACCTCATCCACCAGTCGTGCATGAAACATAAATTTAGGGATATTTTTATTTAGTTGAATATATATTTGAAAGCCAAAACTATTATTAAGAAAACTATACAAGAAAAGTTTTAGTTAGATTCATTATTATATTTTGTTTCATATATAAAATAACTACAAAAACTACCTACATTGACAATTTCATCAACCCTCGTATCAACTCTACGGTTCACGACTTATTGCTCTACATCAATCCAAATAAAGTAACTATCATACTTATATTTGAACATGAACCCAGGGTCTTCCACAAGTTTTTCAATATACGAATTTGACCCTCCAACAATAATTAGAAAACATTGAGTCTTCGAAAAAAATTCTATATCGACAATGGACTTCAGACAGAAATCTTCGGCCATGAAGTCAGAAACTAACACAATTTCACCTAAAATTTTGTGAAACAAAATAACTGTCAATTAATTTTCAAATTAAAATTAACGAATCACAAAAAAATGTCTTTTTCTAATATGTATACCTAGCAGATAGTATCGTACACCTTGTTTTTCAAGGTGTGTGATCTTGTTAATCACGATTTCAAGTCCCTTATATACTTGCATTTTGACCGAGTTGATTATTTTTCTTCGAAAATGGGTGGCAAGGTCAACAGAGAGATGAGATTTTCCCGTTCCTGTTGCTTTCATTATTAATACCACTTTCTTTTTGTTGAACTTGTTGTTGTTGTTGATGAAAGTATTCATTTCAGCTACACATAAAATAAAATCATAATAATAATTAGTTTAAAAAAGTAAATAATCTCATTAAAACCACTCATGTATACGCTCATACATTAAAAAATCTTATAAATATAATGTTAATAAGTAGAAACCTTGCTTGAGATGTAATAAACTATTTAAAAGAATACATTTTTCTTGATGGTGGTTATGAAAGAGATTTCAATGAGCATTTATAGTAAAATGTATTTGTGGACTTATTAATTGGCATACCATATTTAGAAATATTGATATATTTTAGGATAAGATCAATGACTTTTGAAAAATGTATAGATATGTCAACTGGAATATTTGTAATGACAAGTAAATAATTTTAGGAGAAAGTTATCAAATGTACATTGTTTGGAGATCGCATATAACTGGACATTTATAGCAAAAATGTGATTATGAACTTATGAATTGGTATATACCAATTTATAAAAAAAATCATATCTTTTAGGATAAGAATAATTCTTGAAAAAAACCTACAGATATGTCATCTTGAATTTGAGTGATTAGGCTTAAATAATTTTAGGATGAACTTTATAGATGCACATTGTTATGAGATCACATACAACATTGATGAAAATATGAATTTCAAAAGGATTGTAAAAAGAGCTCAATAATATTTCTGAAGGAATACATTCAAGCGATAATCAAGTGATAATGCGTCAATTCATACACTATTTAACAACACGTCATAAGAGCTAAGTCTAATTCAATAGGAAGGGAAGGAACAATTATCGATAACTATTTCAATTACAATTATTTATATTTACTTGTGCAGCATCTAACAATAGATAAGTGTTTTATTGAACATCATCGTGATTGAATTAGGTAGAATATATTTCCTTCAATGATCATTACCGATATATTGCAAATTTATTATTTTATGTTCTTTGTCTATGTAACAATTTTAAATTTGGAGTTAAGAATTTTATTCTTTCAAATTCTTTCAGGTTAGAATTTTCCCAAACATTTATAGTCATTTATTATTTCACTCTATTACCTTGACATTAAGAACGATCTCAAGTAATTGTGTAAGTACGTATTTATATTAATATATATTAAATATCAAAGACTTGAACTTGGACTTGGGGCTTGGCCATGGATCGAACCTTAAAATAAATATTTTTATAAAGCTTAAATATTTGCTCTATAAATAACAGTATTTTTACAGATAAGAATAGTATATATATCTGTAGTTCGATACATACTGTACAAAATTGGCCAAAAATTAAACTCACCAAGAGACAAAATAACACAAGATAGAGATAATGATAGTTTATGTACACTGAATAATAATATTGTGATCATCATTTTTGAGAAATCTTTGCACAATATCTAGGCATGGTTGCAAAACAATTTTCCTCCATGCTTCGTCAACAACTTCTTTTCTAACTTCTTTTAAAATGTCAGTAGCAATAATATGATGCACCGACCACATTTTCTCATTTATTAATCGGTGAATCTTGTCGAGTTGGTTACAAATTAATATACAAGTATTACGCTTGATACTTGAAATTGAAGCTTGAAGAATCATGTTCTTTGATTCATCATATCTGTCTATATATTTTTCTTCCCTCAAATATCCAGCTGTTTCAGGGACATCAATGCATCGTCGGATTCCTTTGGTGTAATCTGCATCTGGAATGAAAATTTTCCGCATCTCATCCACCAGCCCTACTGTCACGACCCATCCCACCGGGCCGTGTAGGCACCTACATACTACATACCACCTAAGTAGGAAAACCCTATTACACCAATAATTAAACATAGGGAAATTTAATAAAAACTAATGAAAAATATTGAACAAATTTCATAAGTAAGAAATTTTAACCCAACTTTAGTTACGACTTACAAAACAATTTAACACCCCAGGGATCTAGTCTAAACAGGTACAACAGCTACTAAGAGTACTACTGGACAAATAAATAAAGACAGCTCCCACCATTCAGAAGGAAAGATAGAAGCTGCTGGAGAATCTATTCGTCTTCACATAAAGAAACGCCACCAATCCTGTATCTAGACTATGTCAAAAGACATAGCAAGAGAGGTATTAGTACAAAACACGTGTACTAGTAGGCATCATCGGTCAACCCGACGCCCATTGCATAACATAAGAAACCAACTAGTAAGATCATGAAATAAACAACTCACTTCTCCACCTTTACTCTTTCTTGGAAACACCTCCAATATACACTAGCACCCTGAGTACTAACCCCTTTTTCAATCAATCCCACTTACCGGATTCTTGATCATAGCTTAATTATTCTAAACACATAAGAAAGTTCCCAAGTACAACCACCGCCAAATCAACAAACCGTACACATCCTACCTTACTTCCTCGTCACATTACCAACCATAGTCACATAATACAATGATTCAGGCTTTGTTAACACTAACCCAATCTCTTTCCCCCAAGGTGAAATCCACCTAAGGATTTTCCATCACATTCACTATCTCTACTCTCGCCATTACTACCCATGAACAACCAACTATAAATCGTCATAACACATGTCCACTAAGTACAACATATACAAACCAATACAACACTATACATACAAGCGTAAATCAAGCATATACAATATTATCGACAAGCACACGAACAACGAACAACTCACATTTTATATCACATCATTGGTCCTCTCATGGAACCCAAACCCAACACCGTTAGCATGCCGAAACGTGGAAACCGATCCAAGTTAGTGTGCCAAAATGCGGTAGCCGATACCAGGGTTATGCCGGAACGTGGCAACCGATCCCATATTTATGTCGAAACGTGGCAATCCGATCCAAGTTAGTTATGCCGGAATGTGGCAACTGTAACATCTCGCAATTTGAAATAGCTAGGAAGAATCTAAAGAATTGGAAATAGTCATTTTTGGAAAGAATTGAAAATTTTGAAATTTGTTTAGGTTACAAAAAGTGAGTTTTTGGTCAACTTCAAACGGTCATAACTCCTAGCTCAGGATGAGTTAGGTGTACTTCCAGATATGGTTGGAATTACCTTGGAATGATATTTCCAATGCCGCCAAGTTTGCATGATTCTGAGTTCGTATGAGTAAGTTATACCCTTTGGAATTTGGGTTGTTGGATTAAAGAAAGTCCAAATCCAGATTTTTGAAGGGTAGTTTGGTCTTTTCCTTACCCTTTTATTTTAATTCATTTTTGGTAATTACTAAGGGGTCTAAACTGAACTTAGTCAGTTTACGCTTTTGTAAAAAGAGTTAGGGTTTTAAGAGAAGAGAAAACAAGAGTAGAAAGGAGAAGAACGTTCAAGATTCGTCAAGATCGTCGAGTTTGGCTTGTGTATTTCATGGGGGGTGATCCCTACAAGGTATGTGAGTCTTTCATAGCATTGGTTTCATTCACCCATGAACCAAACATGTTTAGTTCAGCGAAATTCGTCCTAAAAGAGTTTGTAAGTTGATGTTCTTGACATGTATTCTTGAATTTGAATGTTGTTCTTTAATTGGGATGAATTGAGGAGTTTCTGAGATCTTTGAATCGAATTATAGTGTTTTTTTTAGTTAGGTTCTTGAGTCCAAATGTTGGGTATCGGAATCTAAAATGAATTTGAGATCAATAGTCGAGTTTAGGCGAATTGGGGCTGTAAAACGGAGAAGGAAAAAGTCGACCGTGATCTGGCACGCAAGTCCGCGTCGCGGACCTGCTCCCCCAATGACCAAAAAGTTTCTCCGCGTCGCGGTTAAGACGCAGACTCCTCTGTCTCAAAATTTAATTTCGCGAGTAATTATTTAAAACACCTCCGCGTCGCGGACTTGTTCCAAGACGGTGATTTCCCAACTTTTCTCATGTTTAGCTATTTAAAATCATTCCTAAACAACATGAGATCGTTCCAAACACAAATCATATTCCTTGAATCCATAATTCCATTCAAGAATCATTTAAGAGTCAAGTCAAGAGCAGTTAAGATCAAAGTCAAGAGTCAAGTAAAGATAAGTTCTTAAAAGTTTTTCAAAAGTCTTTTTTTTTCAAATGTTTAACTTTGTTTTAAGACTTAAAGTTCAAGTTGAGTAAAGAGTAAAGCTTTAAGTTCATTTCTTCAAAAGTATATGGGGAAAATGTATTCCCAAAAGGTTTAAAATGTTCACATTTAAACAAGAAAGGAAAACCTTGATTTCCAAGGAGCCTTTCAGCTAGTTTTCAGAAAAGAGTAAATGCTTTCATAATTAAGCAAGAGGGGAAACTTTGATTTCCAAGATAGCCTTTGAGCTAAGTTTTGAGCAATTATCTCAAATCATAGAAAGAAGTATGTTTTAGACATAAAGAGCTAGTATATTTTGGGAGTAGTATTAAGCACCGATATGGGGAAGAGTTCATACAACTATCAGCCCCCATAAACCATGTAGTCATCATGGGTAGAAAAGGGTCATACTTTTTGGATGAATCCTTTCTCATAGACTAGTGGATCCACTTAGTAATTCAGGTCCTATACCTTGGGCAGGGTATAGGATGCGCTGGAAGCGTGAGGGAGATCGATGTATCATCACAATAGCTCTTATGTGATGGTTGTCGGTTAGAGAAACTCCCACAACAATATTTTGTATCTTTATATACATAAAATATATTTGTATTTTTCATATACAAGCAGAGTTCATATTGTATCTTTCCATAGATACAGAGTTGTTATTGTATTTCTAAATACACAGAGTTGACATCATGTTTTTAAACAGTTTTTCCTTATATTACACTTTCTTTTAAATTTCTTTATATTGAAATGAGTCCAGTTAAGTTGAGTTAAGTTGAGCCAGGTAAGTTTCTTCAGATTCTCTTTCAAGCCTATGTTGTTTCAGTATTCCAACTCGCATACTCGTACATTCAATGTACTGATGCCAGTTGGCCTACATCATCTTATGATGCATACATAGGTAACTAGGATTGGCATCCAGCGCATCATTGATCCAGTGAGTAGTTCAGAGTCTGTTGGTGAGCCTCCTTGCATTCCGGAGGACTCCTTTTATTGTTTTCAGTTTTATTATTAGTTCATTAGGATGTCGTGGGACTGTCCCAACATCCATCTCAGCTGTTTTAGAGGCTTCATAGATAGTCAATCATATGTTACTTCATTCGTCATCATTTTATTATTGACTTATGTTCGGATTTGAGTTGCCATTTTGGCTAAGTTAAATGTTTATTTTCAAAACATTAAGAGTTCAGTTTGTGACAGTTAAGTTGTTTAGCATTTGAATTCCTTTCTTATTGCATATAGTCTTCCGCTGAGTAAGCAAGCCAAGTAATGGGTTCACTTGGGGCCAGCAATGGTTCTCGATTGCCAGCCACATCCAGGGTGTAGGCTCGGGGCGTGACAGGAACCGATACCAATCACACACCACAATCACAAAAATAAGTATATCTTCAAGATCATACATTTATGTTATGATTTCATGGCAATCATCATTCATCTATCTTATTTACAACAAGTGTGATCAACATAGCAACATTCATATACATATAAAAGTATCATAATGAAGCAAGAACAAGCATACATCATACAAACATAGAATCACAACCATCACTTTGGAATTACTCCTCAATCCCTATCACATATATAATAATTGACCATACTCAGCCCTAGTTCATCATTAGGGTTTCTTATTAGGGTTTAATCACAATTCATGATAATTGCTCAATTCCATCACTTCAATTTATCGAATGTAACATACATTCATAAATCTAGTTCCACTCCTGATTTCATATCCTTATTCTTGACCCAATTCTATCCATGATAGCAATTCTAGGGTTCCTAACAATTCACCAATTCCTCCTCACAAGGCATACACCCACATGCTTTGAATTCTAGGGATTATTCATGGAGATTACTCGGTGCACGAAGGTATACACACAACCCTACCATTGATTTACATATTTTACGTAGTAAGCACATATTTATAAGTAATCAATTGTAAAAACCTAGCCTACCTGGGTGCCAAGCAGTTGTACGGAGTTTTTGGCTTTGATTTTGGTTTTTCGGGCTTCGCGACGGTGGATTTGGCCAAGATTCGACAAGATTTCACCATCCTCACGCTAGAAATATCCTTCTCCTCCCTTTCCAAGCTTAGAGCAGCTTTTCTGGGGTTTCAAGGGTGTTTTACGACTTGTTTAGATATTTTAGGACGATAGAGAAAATAAGATTTCTCGTAAATTATGTTATGCCTCACAGATCCTGCCCTGGTGCCAACTTATCCCACTGTAGCGCCACCGCCCTTGCGGCACCTGGCCTGCTCTGGCATGACAGTGGCCTAAATTTTTCCCAAATTTTTGTCTCTCCTAATTAATGACGGTTCGGATCGTTACAATAGATACTAATAAACCCACCATTCATCCCCCGAACGACCAGTGCACGTAACATCACACTCTCCATTTTGGCTTATTCTTAAATTAAAGGATTGGTCCACTACGAAACCACGACAAATGGCGACCTTTCACTTAATTAACACCCGGAAGGATACTGTACCCCATCGACTAGAGGAACAAATGAAACCCATACGAAGAACTTAATGTATTAAATTTACACAGCCTGTCCTGCTAGGGCGACAACCCTCCCGCTAAGTCAGGGCTGTTGTGGCGAGAGATCTCCCGCTGAGGTGGGAGATCGAAAACAGTAAAGGGGGAATGAGGAATGAATTTTCCTCATTTCTCCCTTTTTCCCTTACTCAACTCTCCCAAATCCTCTCTAACCACTCGGTCCGAACGTTGAATTTAAGGTAAGCTTCTCATCCTTACACTCTTTACTTCCGTAGCTATCTACGTACGCTTGCATGCTGCTAACTGATCGAATTAAAGACGGTTTTCTGGATAGTTTTTTGAATTTGAACTAGGTTTGTAGATTGATATAATAAAGAAGCATGGGCACTTCCCTTGCGTCCCTAACATTCCCACAAAGTCCTGGGCATAAGGATTTCACAAAAATACGGGTAAATCGGTACAAAAATGGGTGGGGGAAGTTGAAGGGTCCCTTGGTGTAAAACTCCGATTTAGGCCTCTTATCGGAGTTATTTTGTCGAAATGATTACTTATTTAGGTTCTAGGATAGTTATAATACTCTGATCTGCTGAAATTCTACTGAAATAGGGGTTTTGGGATGAAGAGACGCCATTATCGCGTCTAAAGTTTGTCCCAGATGAAGGTCGCTCTGGTGGCCTTCATCCCGCTATGGCGACTGGCGGGATTATGGCCGCTGTGGCGGGATAAAGCCAACAGTGGCCAGTCCCTTAGCATCAAAAATTTTCCTTTCCTTAAATTTTAGTCTTACACTGACTATCTATCGCAAATCTAATTCATATTTCACTTATTGCAGGCTTTCTAAATGGCAGGACAAAATGACGAACACTTACCTTTCATCCGGTTTCTCGATGCTGCAAGTTGGGAAAGGCATCATGATCACCGTAACACGGAGTTCTATTGCGAGACAGGTTTCGTGTTGCACAAGCTAGAGGAGAAGGAGCCTGCCTTCTATGCTCGTTTGGTAGAGTTTGGGTAGATCCCGCTGACTGAGGCTCCCCCAGATACACATTCCACTTGGGTGAGGGAGTTTTATGCCATCCTTCCCACCGTCCGCTGGGATCACTCCTACCCTGTCATCTGTGTTCGGGGAGTCGACATCCCTTTGAATGCCACCGCTATTAATGAAGCATTATAGGTGCCGGAGGTCCCGAACCATGAGTACTAGGACAGGCTAAGGGAGATAGATCTAGAGTGGCTGAGAGACACTCTTATCGAGCCTACGCTCCGAGATCAGGTTCACTGGGCTACTGCCGAGAGTATTACTAGCACAGATTGGTCACCCGATGCTAAGAGGTGGCTACTCTTAGTGACTAGGAGGATTCTCCCGTCAAGCAACCGTACCGACGTGACCTATCCCCGCGCATTGGTGGTGGTGTGCGCCATACAGGGCGTCCAGCTAAATGTGGGGGTATAGATTATTTCAGAGTGGAAGATGTTCTATCGGGGTAACAATAAGGCTTTCTTTCTTCCTAGCCTTATCACTGCCTTGTGCAAGCGGGCGGGAGTGCCACTATTCGATGTTGATGAGGTACTTCCTATGGATCCCCCCTTCACCCTCTTTTGGTTAGGACAAGTTCTACTTCTCGGAGAAAAAGGAGGAGGACTTGTGGGACAAGCCGCGGTAAGGCGACTGCTAATTCGGACAACGAGGCACGGCCTAAGAAGGATCTGGCAGCCGTTAGGGAGAGATTAGGGAGTGCTTATACTGACTTCACTCCTCTTCCACCCAGCACTTCCCTAGAGGTCGAGATGCTCCTTTGCCAGCTACACCAGGAGAGGAGGAAGGGTCTGGAGAGGGATCGTCTAATGGGTCAGATGTGGAAGACCATTAAGGCCATCTTTACTTGTGTGGCCCTCGGCAAGAAAATTCCCCAACTCAAGCCACAAGACTACAAGGAGTTCTCTATGCTGAATGAGGCTTGGTCTGGCGTGGTACCCCCAGAGGACCTTGACTCCAACGTGGACACCACCCAGTCTGAGGGTTCTTGATCTGACTTGTTAGTTCACCCTTTTTGGCTTATAATTTAGGAAAGACCTTGTTTTTATATTTTGACTCTCTTATGTTTTTGGTAGCACATGGATGCTTGATTTGCTATCTGATGTAGCCTTTTATTTTATCTTACGATTTTTATAATCTACTACTTTTGTTGTTGAACACTGATAGGCTGGTAGGGGTGAATTCGGATACCATTCGAGGTCTGAAATTGTGGTTAGGAAAAATAGGGGAACAGGCTGAGGTTTTGCCTCGCCTCATCCCGTCCTGGCGGGATTCTCCCACTCCAACGGCATCGTCCTGGCGGGAATAATCCTTCCCCAGCGGCCTACACGGAACCTGAACCTCTGCTAAGATTTTTCTAGGGTTTTCTACCTTTTCTAAATTTTGCCAAGGTTCCCAGCTTTACTTAGCATGTTTAGAATAATTTTCATAACTAGGATAGTCGTGGCCTACCCTCCAGTCAATCCCACGATACGCAAGTCAAATCATTCTCGTTGATTCAGCACCACCACTCACACATCCACAAGATACACTCCAACATTACAACTAGCATAATTTACACCAATTAGCCAACACATTGCACATAATCAGGTTCAGTCACACATTTATAGTACACGAAATCACATCATCACGTTCAACAAGTTCAACTTTACATTCACAGTTAATTCCATCGACAAGAAGAATGCATTCACAGATTCCAAGACACAACGCACAAACAATTTCAAATTATTAGTTAATTTTTTCCAGAGATGACCATTACTGGTCATCTATGTCTTTTACAGCCCCTAGGGCTAGATACCAATTGGAACCTTCCCAGTTCCAATTAACTTGTTGGTGTCCCTTCAGTCGTATCAACGACGTCTAGGTCACTTCGTTGAGATACCAACTGGAATCGAGAGATACCAATTGGACTCAACTCATACCACAAGCGACACTCACATGAAAAAAGAGAATAAGTGGAACAACTTCCAAGAATGTTTTCTAGCCGCTTGTGGATTAGATGTGGACGTCAACATACCAATCCATAGGAGTCTAGTCCACATTTTGCTCTTGTACTGGGAGACCGGTAACCTAGGCTCTAATACCAATTTGTCACAACCCAACCCATCGGGTCGTGCGGGCACCTACATACTACCACCTAAGTAGGAGAACCCTTTTACACCAATAATTAAAAATGTAGAAATTTAATAAAAACGAAGGAAATATACTGAAGAAATTTCATAAGTAAGAAATTTTAACCCAACTTTAGTTATGACTAACAAAACAATTTAACAGCCCAAGGGATCTAGTCTAAACAAGTACAAGAGCTACTAAGAGTACAACTGGACAAATAAATAAAGACACAGCTTCCACCATACAGAAGGAAAGATAGAAGCCGTTGGAGAATCCATTCATCTTCACCTAAAGAAACGTCACCAAACCTGCCTCCAGACTATGTCAAAAGACATAGCAAGAGTAGTATCAGTACAAAACACGCGTACTAGTAGGCATCATCGGTCAACCTGACGCCCACCACATAACATAAGAAACCAACTAGTAAGATCATGAAATAAACCACGCGCTTCTCCACCTTTACTCTCTCTTGGAAACACCTCCAATATGCACTAGCACCCTGAGTACTTTTTCAATCAATCCCACTTACTGGATTCTTGATCATAGCTTAACCATTCTAAACACATAAGGAAGTTCCTAAGTACAACCACCGCCAAATCAACTAACCGTACACGTCCTACCTTACTTCTTTGTCACATTACCAACCATAGTCACATAATACAATGATTCAATCTTTCTTTACACTAACCCAAACTCTTTCCCCCAAGGTGAAATCCACCTAAGCATTTTCCATCACATTTACTATCTCTACTCTCGCCATTACTGCCCACGAACAACCAACTATAAATCGTCATAACACATGTCCACTAAATACAACATATACAAACCAATATAACACTATACTCACAAGTGTATATCAAGCATATACAATATTATCAACAAGCACACGAACAACTCACATTTTATATCACATCATTGGTCCTCTGATGGAATCCAAACCCAACATCGTTAGACTGCCAGAACGTGGCAACCGATCCAAGTTAGGGTGCCAAAACGTGGCAACCGATCACAAGGTTATGCTGAAACGTGGCAACCGATCCCATATTTATGCCGGAACGTGGCAATCCGATCCAACTTAGTTATGCCGAAACGTGGCAACCAATCCCAATCACACACCACAATCACAAATACAAGTATATCTTCAAGATCATACTTTTAAGTCATGATTTCATGGAAATCATCATTCATCTATCTCATTTACAACAAGCGCGATCAACATTGCAACATTCATATACATATACAAGTATCATAATGAAGCAAGTACAAGCATACATCACACAAACATAGAATCACAACCATCACTTAGGAATTACTCCTCAATCCCTATAACATATATAATAATTGACCATACTCTGCCCTAGTTCATCATTAGGGTTTCTTATTAGAGTTTAATTACAATTCATCATAATTCCTCAATTTCATCACTTCAGTTTATCGAATGTAGCATACATTCATAAATCTAGTTCCACTACTGATTTCATATCCTTATTCTTGACCCAATTCTATCCATGACAGCAATTCTTGGGTTCCTAACAATTCACCAATTCCTCCTCACAAGGCTTACATCCACATACTTTGAATTCTAGGGATTATTCATGAAGATTACTTGGTGCACGAAGGTCTACACACAACCCTACCATTAATTTACATATATTACATAGTAAGCACAGATTTATAACTACTCAATTATAAAAACCTAGCCTACTTGGGCGCCAAGCAGTTGTACAGAGTTTTTGGCTTCGATTCCGGTGTTCCGGGCTTCGCGATAGTGGATTTGGCTAAAAATCTGCAAGATTTCACCATCCTCATGATAGAAATCTCCCTCTCCTCCCTTCTCAAGCTTAGAGCAGCTTTTCTGGAGTTTCTAGGGTGTTTTACGACTTATTTAGGTATTTTAGGAAGATGAAGAAAATAGGATTTCTCGTAAAATACGTTCTGCCTCGCTGATCCCCCCGCCCTGGAGCCAGCAGACCATGATGTGGCGCCTCCACCCTAGCGGTACCTAACCCGCTCTGGCGGGACAATGGCCCAGATTTTTCCCGGATTTCCGTCTCTCTTAATTAACGACGGTTCGGGTCGTTATGCAACACAAATTTAAGAATAGTTTTATTTAGTTGAACATATATTTGAAAACAAAAAGTATTATTAAGAAAATTATATAAGAAAAGTTTAGTTAGAGTCATTATTATATTTTGATTCATAAATAAAATAACTACAAAAACTACCTGCATTAACCATTTCATCAACCCTCGTGTCAACTCTACGGTTCAAGACTGATTGCTCTACATCAATCTGAATAAAGCAACTGTCATACTTAAATTTGAACATGAACACAGGATCTTCCACAAGTTTTTCAATATACGAATTTGACCCTCCAACAATAATTGGAACACATTGAATCTTCAAAAGAATTTCTATGTAGACGATGGACTTCAAATAGAAATCTTCGGCCCTGAAGTCAGAATCTGGCTCAATTTCACCTAAAAAATTATGAAAGAAAATAACTGTCAATTAATATTCACATTAAAATAAATGAATCACAAAAAAAGGTCTTTTTCGAATATGTAAACCTAGCAAATAGTGTTGTCAACCTTGTTTCTTAGTGTATGTGATATTGTTCGTCACGCTTTCAAGTCGCTTATATACTTGCATTTTTTCCGAGGTCATTATTTCTCCTCAAAAATGGGTGGCAAGGTCAACAGAGAGACGATATTTTCCCGTTCCAGTTGCTCCCATTATGAACACCACTTTCTTATTGTTGAACTTGTTGTTGTTGTTGATGAAAGTATTCATTTTAGCTACGCATAAAATAAAATCATAAAAATAATTAGTTTAAAATAGTAAATAATCTCATGAAAACCACTCATGCATACACTCATACATTAAAAAATCTTATAAATATAAAGTTTAATAAGTAGAAACCTTGCTTGAAATGTAATAAACTATGTAAAAGAATATATTTTTCTTGATGGTGGTTATGTAAGAGATTGCATTGAACATTTATAGTAAAATGTATTTGTGGACTAATTAATTGGCATACCATATTCATAAATGCTGATATCTTTTAGGATAAGATCAATGACTTTTGAAAAATGTATAAATATGGGTCCCATTGGCGTGCATCCAGTAGGAATTGAACCTACGAATTCGCCAATTATGAGTTGGGCGCTTTAACCATTCAGCCATGGATGCTTAGCAGGGATCCTCGTACATGGTGAATAACCAAATTCCAATTGAAATGAAATCTTTAGGATAAATCAATGCAATTTAGGAGGAATCAATGAGAGGACATCAATTCAAATCCTGGATTTTCGAATTTAGAGAGATATTGAGAGAGATCAAGAAATGGATCAGATTGTACCAATATCAACCCCTTTTCTGCCATTTATTCCTATTCCAAGGCAAAAATTCAACAATCTCTTAACCAACCTCAAGGAACTATTCATACGTTGTTGAATAGAAATAAGGAATGTCAGTCGTTGATAATTTTGTCAGCAGCCAATTTTTCTCGAATGGAGCCATTTCTTCACAGAAATTTTGGTAATGACAAGTAAATAATTTTAGGATAAAGTTATCAAATGTACATTGTTTGGAGATCGCATATAACTGGACATTTATAGTAAAAATGTGATTATGAACTTATGAATTGGTATATACCAATTTTTTTAAAAAATCATATCTCTTAGGATAAGAATAATTCTTGAAAAAAACTGCAGATAAGTCAGCTTGAATTTGGGTGATTAGGCTTAAATATTTTAGGATGAAGTTTCTAGATGCACATTGTTATGAGATAACATACAAGATTGACGAAAATATGGATTTCAAAAGGATTGTAAAAAGAACTCAATAATATTTCTCAAGGAATACATTCAAGTGATAATGCGTCAATTCATACACTATTTAACAACACATCATAAGTGTTAAGTCCAATTCAATCAGAAGGGAAAGAACAATTATCGATAACGATTTCAATTACAATTATTTATATTTACTTGTGCAGCATGTAATACTAGATAAATGTTTTATTGAATAAAGCTTCCATCATCGTGATTGAATTAGGTAGAATATATTTCCTTAAATGATCCTTACAAATATATTGCAAATTTATCATTTTCTCTTCTTTGTCTGTGTAACAATTTGAAATTTGGAGTTACGAATTTTATTCTTTCAAATTTTTTAAGGTTAGAATCTTCCCAAACATTTACAGTCATTTATTTTTTCACTCTATTACCTTGACATTAAGAATGATCTCATGTAATCGTGTAAGTGCGTATTTATATTAATATATATTAAATATCAAAGACTTTGACTTGGACTTGGCATTTGGGCTTATATCAGAACTTAAAATACATATTTTTATAAATCTTAAATATTTTCTCTATAAATAACAATGTTTTTACTGACAAGAATAGTATATATATATATATATATATATATGTAGTTTGATACAAACTGTACAAAATAGGTCCAAAAAAAATGACCAAGAGACAAAATAACACAAGATATGATCAAGATAATGATAGTTTATGTACACTCAATAATAATATTGTGATCATCATTTTTGAGTAATCTTATCACAATATATAGGCATGGTTGCAAAACAGTATTCCTCCATGCTTCGTCAACAATTTCTTTTCTATCTTCTTTGAAAACGTCAGTAGCAATATTATGATGCACCGACCACATTTTCTCATTTATTAATGGTTGAATCTTTTCAAGTTGGTTACAAATTAATAAATGAGTATTACGCTTGATACTTGATATTGAAACTTGAAGAATTACCTTCTTTGATTCATCATCTTCGTCTATATTTTTTACTTCCATTTAATATCTGGCCATTTCTGGGACACCAATGGACTGTCGGATTCCTTTTGTGTAATATGCATCTGGAATGAAAATTTGTCTAACCTCATCCACCAGCCCTGCATGCAACATAAATTTAAGAATAGTTTTATTTAGTTGAACATATATTTGAAAACCAAAAGTACTATTAAGAAAACTATATAAGAAAAGTTTTAGTCTGAGTCATTATTATATTTTAATTCAAATATAAAATAATTACAAAAACTACCTGCATTGACCATTTCACCAACCCTCGTGTGAACTCTACGGTTCCAAACTGCTTGCTCTACATCAATCCAAATAAAGCAACTGTCATACTTATATTTGAACATGAACACAGGGTCTTCCACAAATTTTTCAATATACGAATTTGACTTTCCAACAATAATTGGAATATATTAGGTCTTCAAACAATTTTCTATGTAGACAATGGACTTCATACAGACATCTTCGGCCGTGAAGTCGGAATATGGCTCAATTTCACCTAAAAAATTATGAAACAAGATAACTGTCAATTCATATTCATATTAAAATAAATGAATCACAAAAAATATATTTTTCGAATATGTATACATAGCAAATAGTGTCGTACACCTTGTTTCTCAGCACGTGTGATCTTGTTGGTCACGATTTCAAGTCCCTTATATACTTGCATTTTGTCCGAGTAGATTATTTCTCCTCGAAAATGGTTGGCAATGTCAACAGAGAGAGGAGACATTCTTATTCCTGTTGATCCCATTATGAACACCACTTTCTTCTTGTTGAACTTGTTGTTGTTGTTGATGAAAGTATTCATTTTAGCTAAACATAAAATAAAATCATAATATTAAGTAGTTTAAAATAGTAAATAATCTCAAGAAAACCACTCATGCATACACTCATACATTAAAAATCTTTTAAATATAAAGTTAATAAGTAGAAACCTTGCTTGAGATGTAATAAACTATGTAAAAGAGTATATTTTTCTTGATGGGGGTTATGAAAGAGATTACATTGAGCATTTATAGTAAACTATATTTGTGGAATTATTAATTGGCATACCATATTCAGAAATACTAATATCTTTTAGAATAAGATCAATGATTTTTGAAAAATGTGTAGATATATGTAAACTGGAATTTTGGTAATGACAAGCAAATAATTTTAGGATAAAGTTATCAAATGTACATTGTTTGGAGATCGCATATAACTGGACATTTATAGTAAAAATGTGATTATGAACTTATGAATTGGTATATACCAAATTTTTAAAAGAATCATATCTTTTAGGATAAGAATAATTCTTGAAAAAAACTACAGATAAGTCATCTTGAATTTGGGTGATTAGGCTTAAATATTTTAGGATGAAGTTTCTAGATGCACATTGTTATGAGATAACATACAAGATTGACGAAAATATGGATTTCAAAAGGATTGTAAAAAGAACTCAATAATATTTCTCAAGGAATACATTCAAGTGATAATGCGTCAATTCATACACTATTTAACAACACATCATAAGTGTTAAGTCCAATTCAATTAGAAGGGAAAGAACAATTATCAATAACTATTTCAATTACAATTATTTATATTTACTTGTGCAGCATGTAATAATAGATAAATGTTTTATTGAATGAAGCTTCCATCATCGTGATTGAATTAGGTAGAAAATATTTCCTTAAATGATCCTTATCGATAGATTGCAAATTTATTATGTTCTCTTCTTTGTCTATGTAACAATTTTAAAATTGGAGTTGAGAATTTTATTGTTTAAAATTCTTTAAGGTTAGAATCTTCCCCAAACATTCATAGTCATTTGTTTTTCACTCTATTACCTTGACATTAAGAATGATCTCATGTAATTGTGTAAGTACGTATTTATATTAATATATATTAAATATCAAAGACTTGGAATTGGACTTGGCGCTTGGATCGGACCTTAAAATAAATATTTTTATAAAGCTTAAATATTATTTGGGCTTATATCGGACCTTAAAATACATATTTTTATAAACCTTAAATATTTCCTCTATAAATAACAATGTTTTTACAGACAAGAATAGCATATATATATATATATATATATATATATGTAGTTTGATACAAACTGTACAAAATAGGTCCAAGAAAATGACCAAGAGACAAAATAACACAAGATATGATCAAGATAATGATAGTTTATGTATACTCAATAATAATATTGTGATCATCATTTTTGAGAAATCTTTTCACAATATCTAGGCATGGTTGCAAAACAGTATTCCTCCATGCTTCGTCAACAAATTCTTTTCTATCTTCTTTGAAAACGTCAGTAGCAATATTATGATGCACCGACCACATTTTCTCATTTATTAATTGTTGAATCTTGTCAAGTTGGTTACAAATTAATAAACGAGTATTACGCTTGATACTTGATATTGAAGCTTGAAGAATTACCTTCTTTGATTAATCATCTTCGTCTATATTTTTTACTTCCCTTTAATATCTAGCCATTTCAGGGACACCAATGGACTGTCGGATTCCTTTGGTGTAATATGCATCTGGAATGAAAATTTGTCTGACCTCATCCACCAGCCCTGCATGCAACATAAATTTAAGAATAGTTTTATTTAGTTCAACATATATTTGAAAACCAAAAGTATTATTAAGAAAACTATATAAGAAAAGTTTTAGTTAGAGTCATTATTATATTTTAATTCAATATAAATAATTACAAAACTACCTGCATTGACCATTTCATCAACCCTCGTGTCAACTCTACGGTTCAAGATTGATTGCTCTACATCAATCCAAATAAAGCAACTGTCATACTTATATTTGAACATGAACACAGGTCTTCCACAAATTTTTCAATATACGAATTTGACTCTCCAACAATAATTGGAATACATTGAGTCTTCAAACAATTTTCTATGTTGACAATGGACTTCATACAGAAATATTCAGCCGTGAAGTCGGAATCTGGCTCAATTTCACCTAAAAAATTATGAAACAAAATAACTGTCAATTAATATTCACATTAAAATATATGAATCACAAAAAATATATTTTTCGAATATGTATACATAGAAAAAAGTGTCGTACACCTTGTTTCTCAGCACGTGTGTTCTTGTTGGTCACGATTTCAAGTCCCTTATATACTTGCATTTTGTCCGAGTAGATTATTTCTCCTCGAAAATGATTGGCAATGTCAACAAATAGAGGAGACATTCTCATTCCTGTTGATCCCATTATGAACACCACTTTCTTCTTGTTGAACTTGTTGTTGTTGTTGATGAAAGTATTCATTTTAGCTACACATAAAATAAAACCATAATATTAAGTAGTTTAAAATAGTAAATAATCTCATGAAAACCACTCAGGCATACACTCATACATTAAAAAATCTTTTAAATATAAAGTTAATAAGTAGAATCCTTGTTTGAGATGTAATAAACTATGTAAAAGAGTATATTTTTCTTGATGGGGTTATGAAAGAGATTACATTGAGCATTTATAGTAAACTATATTTGTGGACTTATTAATTGGCATACCATATTCAGAAATACTGATATATTTTAGGATAAGATCAATGACTTTTGAAAACTGTATAGATATGTCAACTAGAATTTTTGGTAATGACAAGTAAATAATTTTAGGATAAAGTTATCAAATGTATATTGTTTGGAGATCGCATATAACTGGGCATTTATAGTTCAAATGTGATTATGAACTTATGAATTGGTATATACCAAATTTTAAATAAAAATCATATATTTTTGGATAAGAATAATTATTGAAAAAAAACTACAGATACATCAGCTTGAATTTGGGTGATTAGGCTTAAATAAATTTAGGATGAAGTTTCTAGATGCACATTGTTATGAGATCACATACAAGATTGACGAAAATATGGATTTCAAAAGGATTGTAAAAAGAACTCAATAATATTTCTCAAGGAATACATTCAAGTGATAATGCGTCAATTCATACATTATTTAACAACACCTTATAAGTTCTAAGACTAATTCAATTAGAAGGGAAGGAACAATTATCAATAACTATTTCAATTACAATTATTTATATTTACTTGTGCAGCATGCAATAATAGATAATGTTTATTGAATGAAGTCTTCCATCATCGTGATTGAATTAGGTAGAATATATTTTCTTAAATGATCCTTACCGATAGATTGCAAATTTATTATTTTCTCTTCTTTGTCTATGTAACAATTTTAAATTTGGAGTTACGAATTTTATTCTTTAAAATTCTTTAAGGTTAGAATCTTCCCAAACATTTATAGTCATTTATTTTTTCATTCTATTACTTTGACATTAAGAATGATCTCATGTAATTGTGTAAATACGTATTTATATTAATATATATTAATATGTATTAAATATCAAAGACTTGGACTTGGACTTGGACTTGGCGCTTGGGCTTTGATCGGACCCTAAAATAGATATTTTTTATAAAGCTTAAATATTTGCTCTTTAAATAACAATGTTTTTACAGACAAGAATAGTATATATATTTGTACTTCAATACAAACTGTACAAAACAGGTCAAAAATTAAAGTGACCAAGAGACAAAATAACACAAGATAGAGATAATGATAGTTTATGTACACTCAATACTAATATTGTGATCATCATTTTTAAGAAATCTTATCACAATATCTAGGCGTGGTTGCAAAACAGTATTCCTCCATGCTTCGTCAACATCTTCTTTTTTATCTTCTTTGAAAACGTCAGTAGCAAAAATATGATGCACCGACCACATTTTCTCATTTATTAATCGTTGAATCTTGTCAAGTTGGTTACAAATTAATATACGAGTATTATTCTTGATACTTGAAATTGAAGCTTGTAGAATCATCTTCTTTGATTCATCATCTCCGTCATTTTTTTTCCTTCCCTTAAACATCTGGCCATTTCAGGGACACCAATGGACCGTAGGATTTCTTTGGTGTAATCTACATCTGGAATGAAAATTTGCCGCACCTCATCCACCAGCCGTGCATGCAACATAAATTTAAGGATAGTTTTATTTAGGTGAACATGTATTTGAAAACCAAAAGTATTATTAAGAAAACTTTTAGTTAGAGTCATTATTATATTTTGATTCATATATAAAATAACTACAAAAACTACCTGCATTGACCATTTCATCAACCCTCGTGTCAACTCTACAGTTCAAGACTGATTACTCTACATCAATCCAAATAAAGCAACTGTCATACTTATATTTGAACATGAACACAGGATCTTCCACAAGTATTTCAATATACAAATTTGACCCTCCAACAATAATCGGAACACATTGAGTCTTCAAAAAAATTTCTATGTAGACAATGGACTTCAGACAGAACTCTTCGGCCGTAAAGTTAGATTTTTGCTCAATTTCACCTAAAAAATTGTGAAACAAAATAACTGTCAATTAATATTCACATTAAAATAAAGGAATGAGAAAAAAATATCTTTTTCAAATATGTATACCTAACAAAAAGTGTCGTACACATTGTTTCTCAGCGTGTGTGATCTTGTTGGTCACGATTTCAAGTCCCTTATATACTTGTATTTTGTCCAAGTTAATTATTTCTCCTCGAAAATGGGTGGCAAGGTCAACAGAGAGACGAGATTTTCCCGTTCCTGTTGCTCCCATTATGAACACCACTTTCTTCTTGTTGAACTTGTTGTTGTTGTTGATGAAAGTGTTCATTTTAGCTACACATAAAGTAAAATTATAACAATAATTAGTTTAAATAGTAAATAATCTCATGAAAAACCACTCATGCATACACTCATACATTAAAAAATCTTATAAATATAAAGTTAATAAGTAGAAACCTTGATTGAGTTGTAATAAACTATGTAAAAGAATATATTTTTCTTGAATGGTGGTTATGAAAGAGATTGCATTGAGCATTTATAGTAAAATGTATTAGTGGTCTTATTAATTATCATACCATATTCAGAAATACTGATATATTTTAGGATAACATCAATGACTTTTGAAAACTGTATAGATATGTCAACTAGAATTTTGGTAATGACAAGTAAATAATTTTAGGATAAAGTTATCAAATGTACATTGTTTGGAGATTACATATAACTGGGCATTTATAGTAAAAATGTGATTCTGAACTTATGAATTAGTATATACCAAATTTTAAAAAAAATCATATCTTTTAGGATAAGAGTAATTATTGAAGAAAACCTACAGATACGTCAGCTTGAATTTGGGTGATTCAGCTTAAATAAATTTAGGATGAAGTTTCTAAATGCACATTGTTATGAGATCACATACAACATTGACGAAAATATGGATTTCAAAAGGATTGTAAAAAGAACTCAATAATATTTCTGAAGGAATACACTCAAGTCTTAATATGTCAATTCATACACTATTTAGCAACACGTCATAAGTGCTAAGTCTAATTCAATTAGAAGGGAAGGAACAATTATCGATAACTATTTCAATTACAATTATTTATATTTACTTGTGCAGCATGTAATAATAGATAAATGTTTTATTGAATGAAGCTTCCATCATCGTGATTGAATTAGGTAGAATATATTTTCTTAAATGATCCTTACCGATAGATTGCAAATTTATTATTTTCTCTTCTTTGTCTATGTAACAATTTTAAATTTGGAGTTACGAATTTTATTCTTTAAAATTCTTTAAGGTTAGAATCTTCCCAAACATTTATAGTCATTTATTTTTTCACTCTACTACTTTGACATTAAGAATGATCTCATGTAATTGTGTAAGTACGTATTTGTATTAATATATATTAAATATCAAAGACTTGAACTTGGACTTGGGGATTGGGCTTGGATCGGACCTTAAAATAAATATTTTTATAAAACTTAAATATTTGCTCTATAAATAACAATGTTTAGTATATGAAAATCAAGATTCTTTCGAATGACAAATTTCAGTAATGTCCGCACTTATTCAGAACATGAAAAATCTTGTGCAAAATAAATGTCATCACAACATTTGTTTTCGATATTCTTCAAGACAAGCTAAATGATTCTAGAATAGTTTACGTGCCAATAGAAATACAAAGAGAATTCAAAATAAGACATGGTATAAACTTACATGACCAAAGAAAAAACACAAATGAATTGTTGAGAGCCAAGTTAAAAGATTCACACGCATAATTAACCACATACATGTAAAACCACTCAAATTCAGGAACAATTTCAAGGCTAGACACCGAAGAAGATGACTCTTTCTAATATCTTTTCATAGCATTAAATACAACAACTCAAGGGTGGATTTATTACAAATCTACATTAGTGGTGAATGGTACCTTTCTAAAAGAAATATATAGAGATACTATATTTATAACTACAACACAAAATAGAAAAGGTAACAAATGTTCACATCTTTAGTTTACTATTTTCTCACTCTATGATACCTTCAAAGTTACCTTCAGAGTATATATATGACAAAGTATCATAATATATTGACTTACTTATTTTTCCTCAAAATATATTTGCCTCACATAAAACAAATTATACATATTACTTGTAATATTACTTATTCGAAAAATGATGCATCTTGAAAATGGTCCTTTGAATATTTAAAAGAAATATATTCACAAAGGAATGGGATGTGCATTGACAGTATAGTTGAAGCAGCTGCAGCTATATATTCAATAGTTCTAAATTGTATTTGTATATTTCATCTGTGGGACAACGTAAACGATAAATTCAAAAAAATACAAAAGATATCAAAGAAATATACGACACATTATCAAGAACATACACTTTTTAAGAATTTAACAGTCTTATGAAAAAATTAGATGTTGATTCTAGAATAAAATCTTACTTGAAAAATGTTGGATATCACTATGGGCTCGATCACGTTGTTGGAACAGTAAATTCAACAAATAAGTATGCAAGAGAGTTTCCAGTTATAATCTATTAGATTTTATGACAAACATGATACAAAAATGAAATTACACAAATGATAATTCTACATAATTTGAAAATATAGCATTAACAAATAAGTATGAAAATGATTCAAAGATTGAAGCACAATTTGCATATACTGTAAAGCTTAATTATTGTTACAATTTCAATTAACTCTAAAAATAAATTGGATAAATACAAGTCAGCTTTTTTACTCAATTTGTTCTGTCAATAAGAGATGGTCAGACAAAACGCAATGTGTCCCTTCATTAAAAGATATACATGTCAAAAATTTCAAGTAGATAATTTTTCATGTGCACATGCAATGGCAATGTAAGTAACAAAATTCCACCTTGAGAAATACACATATTACTCGTATTACTATACAACCAGAAATTTTCAAACAAAACATATCATCATGTTCTACCCAATAAAAGCATATGTTAAATTTCTGACCATTCCTCGCAGAAAGTACTACCACTAAATGTTAAAATCTCACTAAGAAGACGTAGAAAACAAAGAAAAAAAATGAGAATTTGAACCATATATTTTGTTAGAACAAAAATAACCTGTAGTCTTTGTGTGGAGGGCGAAAAAAGAACCTGTAAAAGAATTTCAAAGAAAAGTTGAATTACTACTTATTTTCTTTTAGCCAAATATATCAAAGATTTTGTTAAAATACTTCTGATATTTTTAACACATTCAAATTCAAAATGCAACATAATTTTAAAGAGTACAAACTACATCGTACTGCTTCAATATTTAACTAGTATTTGACAGATAAACAAAATAGAGTCGTAATCGCTTCTTTTCATAATCTTGTTTTTTCAACCTTTCAGGATTTTCAGACGCACTACATTCCTAAATCAACTACGACCTTTTTTCTATCATAATCCCACAGTAATTTGCAACATCTCGAGTGTATATCATAAATTCCACACTTATCAATAGCGGCTAAAATTTAAAAAAGAAATCAGTTGGAGTTTTATTAAAGCTGAAACTCTATAAGGAGGGGAACCAAGCTTGGGCTTGGGTGTCCCTTTTGTTTTTGTTTAGCAAAAAGGCATGTGAATTGGGATGAAAGTTGGACTATGGGGTAATTCATTTATTTTTGGTGTCAAATAAGTGTATTTTTCCCAATTTATAATAGTTCACTTAATAAGTTAGATATAAACCATATATTTTGCAAAATAACCTTAGATGTTATTGTAAAACTTTATTTATTAATATAAAAATCTGAGTAGTTTATTACAAAGTTTTGAAATATTTCAGTTACTTACCCTAAAAAGTCTTTTGGAACCTAAAGTTTAGCACCCTTAAGTCCCCCCTACTTTACTTGTGCCTCTTTACTTCATAAAAGAAAAAGACAACTTGTCTCTTTGGATGTAGAATTCAAAAACTTCTTTGTCATAAAGCCAAGCGTTGGCACAAACTTCTTTATCAATAATTATATTTTTTTTTGTTTCAATTTATTTGTTTAATTTTAATTTGACACAAATTTTAAGGAAATAAAAATGACATGGCTTACATGCAAGTCTATCAATTGTACATCTTCATATGTATATGGTTCAAAAGTATCATTTTGATGGCTTTCATGTGATTCAAGTTGGATCAATGTTTTGGATTTTGAGGATGAACTTATGATTAGTTAGACAAGAAGATTCTAAAATTAAGGTGCTGTAACGACCAAAATCCATCGTTAGGGAAAAGCCAACGGGGAAGAAATTGGGGCCAGAAAACGTTTGAGTAGTAACTTGAGAATTCCTAACCTAGTCCAAATTTGAACGAAATCTGAATCAGTGAGGTCTAGGGAAATATGGTGTTGAATGAGAGATCTAATTATGAATTTGATTACATGAGTGGATAGTTAAGACGTTAAAGAAACTGTGTGACTTTATGGAATTGAATTCGGGCGAGTAGAACTCCTGAAACTGATCTTAGCGTGAACGGGTAATTTCTGACTGTCATGGGTTGAAGGTGTGTGGTGAAATGGGAGTTTGGAACTCTTAATTCGACTAAATGTTTCCGTGCAAGCCGCCAAGGTGGGATCATTCCTGCCAGGGCAGGGCCGCTGTGGCGGTATGGTGGTCGCCATAGCGGGCCAGTCGCAAATTAAGTCGGAAATAAACCTCCAAAACATCATTATTCTGTAAACTTCATTCTTAAGAGTTAGGAGACGAACCAAGGCGACTTCTTGACGGTTTTTCACCATTCTTGAGGCTAAAGGTAAGGTTTTCTCTCCCCGAATCCGTTTTTTGATCCGTAGAATGTAAATTCATGGGCAAATATTGTTGGGGAAGGGTTTTGAAGCTGTTTGGATGGTGGGAAAAAGCCCTAGCTGCATATTAGGATCATGGGTTTGGCCTAGGGTTGATAGTGTTGATTGTAATTCAGGTAATTAGGTCTCGTTTATTGATCCTCGCGTTAAATTGATTGTTTGTAGACCAAGAACAAGCGAAAAGAATTCGGAAAGGAAGAATCAAGTTTCTTAAGAGGGTTCAAGCTTTGTTCGAGATAGGTGATGGTTTGATTTCATGTTTGTGTGATGTATGTGAGTAATTGCTTCATTGTAATGCATGTATGTATGTGAATGTAGCACTATTGATCAAACCTAATGTAAATTAGTATGAATGAATGATTGTATGCCATAAATCAACACTTGATTGTATGATTATGAGAATGTACATTGTGTTTGTGATTGTGGTATGATGATTGGATCGGGTGTCACATTCCGACACACTAACTAGGATCGGGTGCCACGTTCTGGCGCATATATTGGATCGGGTGTCACGTTTCGACACACTAACTTGGATCGGGTGCCACGTTCCCACGTATATAATTGGGATCGGGTACCATGTTCTGGTACACTAACAATTTGGGTATGGTACCATGAGAAGACCATTGAATTGGGTTCCGTGAGAGGACGATTGAATTGTGTTGTGTATCTACTTGTGCTGATTATGTTCATATCTAATGGTGATTGATATTGGAAGACTGTTTGTTGCTCTAAAATGATAACCAATGTGTACATGTATTTTGTACATGTCATGTTTACTATGTTGTGACTGCTTATATAGTTTCACTTACTGGAATAGCCGTTTGATCCTACCAGTACACTGTGGTTGTGTACTGATACTACATTTACTCGTTCTTTGTTGAGTACAGGGCATCTTCAGGCGGCT
>NW_006239269.1:505008-511392 GCF_000226075.1 Solanum tuberosum | reverse complement strand
GCTATTAATAGACCTCAGCTAGGAGATCAGTGATTGAGACTGTATTCAAGGGTGAGCTAGTTCTTCCAGGCTGCCATGGATCCTTCAGTTTTGTTTAGTTCATCCTTTCGGACTCAGACTGTTTAAATATATAGGCTTGCTTATGTTAGTTCAGGGTTGTACCCCTTTCTTAGACTTGTTGCACTTTAGATGTTTTGGTACAATGACTTTCAGGTTCTAGGGGTTGTTCTTCCGCATTAGTTTGGTTAGTTTTATTTAAACCTTTGGAGTTTGTGGGAACTCTGCATAAATTCTACATTTAAACCTGCTTCTGTATCTTTAAATGTCTAGCTTTGGGGTTAGTTGGTTAGTGGTAATGGTTCTCCCACCGGAGGGTTAGTGTGCAAATCATGGCGGTTTGGGTCGTGACAAAATTGGTTACAGAGCCTTAGGTTCGTTGATCTCATTGTACCAAAACGAGTCTAGCAGAGTCTTGTGGAACGGTACGGAGACGTCTGTACTTTTCTTCGAGGGGCTATAGGACTTTAGGAAAAACTCTTTTCTTTCTACTCATTCGTGCTATGACTTGAATCCAATTGGTATCTAGGTGATACAAATTGGTATCTGAATTCCTTCACTCTATGTCACATCTGGTTAGTAATTGAGTTGTAAAGGTGGAAAAAACAACACCAACAATAGAAAATGTGTTCTTGGAAATAGGTATGTATCTCTGACTCACTGTGGGCCTGTATTGACCAAAGACAAACATAAGGTTTGTATTAGGTTCTCAAGGTTGAAACTTCATTTTTTATGGGTACTGAATCTGAGGATTCTTAGGATTCCCTTGTTGACTGTCATGAGTTGCTTCATAAGATGAATATAGTTGAGAGGTTTGGGGTTGAGTTTGTGACATACCAGTTCAAGGGAAACACCAAAATGTGGTGGTGTTCTCATGTTGAGTGTCGACTAGTAAATGCACTACTCATGACTTGGGAAACATTTGATAGCTATTTGTATGGAGAAGAATATACCCTGAACTTTGAGGGATAGGAGGAGAGATGAGTTCCTGAATATGGATTAACATAATGTATTTGTTGCAGCCTTTAAGGCAAAGGGTCGTGTTTTATCCAAATATGGTACTCCACTTTGTTTCAGTCTAGAAGAGAAAAGTTGTCGTGTTGTGAAGTGATTAAGGTCAGACTTACACATTCGAGCTTATAGGTGACAACATTTAAGAAGTTTTGTAAGGGACGATTGGATAATGAACACCATTACTTTGGAAAATGCATTGGTATTATTGTCATAATATGTATGAGTTGCTTAGTAAAGGATGAAATGATGTTACGACAATTGAAGTTAGAATCTCTACTGCGATTTCCTAGATTGAGTGTATATCAAAGAGGGTCATGATAAGACTACTAAAATAGCAGCAATGCTTACTTGGTTAAGTTATTAAGTGTGTTACAATTGTGGAGAACCTGGGAATATGAGGAGGAAATCAGCAAGACCATGGAGGCCGGAGAAATAGTAATGCAGGAAGGGAAGCAGTGCCGCCAGGCAAGGAGGTTACCCGTCAAGATGACAGGGATCAGTTTTATGCTTTTCCAGGCAAGACTGAGGCTGAGGTGTCTGATGCAGTGGTCACATGTGCTATTCTTTTCTGTGATCGAATGGCTACTGTCTTGTTTGATCCAGGTTCTACTTATTCATATATGAAAGTTCAATTTACCTTGAGAATTGATGCGGTTTGTGATGTACTTGATGCCTCCATCCATGTTTCTACCTAGTTGGAGAGTGTGTCATAGTCACCCGTGTGTATCGTGCTTGCCCTATCTTGTTTATGGGTTTTCAAACTTGCGTTGATTTGGTTATTTTAGATATGACTGACTTTGATATAATCTTACGCATGACTTGATTGCCCCCCTATTATAATGTGTTAAATTGTAATACTAAATATGTGACTCCAGATATCCCCAGTGGGGAAAGGTTAGTGGGAAGGGGTGTACAAGCCTAAGCCAGCTAAGGTCATATCTTCCATTCAGGCTATGAAACTAGTGGGGAAGGGATGTTTGGCATATTTGGCTCATGTTCGGGATGTTAAGGTTGAGTATCCCTCTATTGAATCTATTCATGTAATGTCTGAGATTAAGGAAGTGTTTCCTACCAATTTGTCTGGTATGCCTCCGGATAGAGATATAGATTTCTGCATTGACTTGGAACAGGATACTCTCCCCATTTCCATCCCTCCTTATCGCATGGCTCCGGTAGAATTGAGAGAGCTTAAGGCTCAAATCCAGGAGCTTCTTGATAAAGGTTTCATTTGTCCTAGTGCTTCCCCGTGGGGTGCTCCTGTCTTGTTTGTTAAGAAGAAGGATGGTAGTATGAGGACTGGTGATTTTATCTTAAGCCAATAAAGGAGTGGATTGATACCAGAATGACAAGCTTATGGATAAAGAAAGTCCCATTGAGTATACTTAGGTGAAGGAAATTGAAGATTTTATTAAGAAAGTGTGTATAAAATTGGGATGGTCCTTTGAATTTGATGAGTATACCTGAGTTTGAGGTGTCATGTCGATGAAAAGGTTGACTTCGTGGTGAAAGTCAGGGCTGATTGAGCATAATGGTAATAAGAGTTCGTGATGGATTGTGATGGGATGCAACTATATAATAAGATTGTGGGTAAGTAAATTTTGTATAGTAATGACGACTTGCGGGTATCTAAGGTTGAGGTTTTCTAATATTTGGTGAGTAACGTGGTTGTATGGAAAGTTTTAAGAGATGGTGGGACACCTCTCGAATCGAATTTAAAAGAGCTAGAGTCATATGGAGAAAAAATATAGTGGGATGTAGTACAGCCTTTAGAGAGAGGCGAGAGCAAGAATATTTTATTTGATTGCAAAGGCTAAAGAGGTATCTTCAGAGGGGTAGATAATTGAGTTCAGAGACGCGTGAATTCATTTGTTGTTGTGGCTATGGTAATAGTGTCACGAATCCATCAGATTGGTTAAAAACTATTGGAAAAGACTTTAGGAAGGAGTGTACAAACATTAGCTCAAGTGTGATGATAAGTTCTTTGATTTTGTTTTTGAGTTTAGTAATGAGTACGATTGAATATTTAGCGAAGGATATTGTAAGATCGATGGAAATGCGATCAATGATAAGCGAAGATCCATGAATTCATAAATATCTTCAAGGTACAAGCTAATGTTGATAGATAAGGGATTGTGTTATATGATTGAATTTACAGTTCAAATTTTTCATTGTAAGTCTACATTTGTGGTGATATATTTTGTGAAGGTATGAATTGGCATTGTGAGAAACGATCAATTGTATCCGGTATTGAGCATTTGAAAGGACTTACACCTGGGTTGAGTTGAAAAAATTATTACTGTTGATTGTTAAGTACCTAAGAAAGGTTTTCAATTAAAAGAGTTGGTTTATAGTAAGGTAAATGATCGGAGTGTTCATGATGATTGTTAGTATTGAAAGTGTGGACTTGAGTGGAATGATGTGAAGAGTATGTGGAGTCAACTCAATGGAAAGAACTAGTATTGACTCTTTAGAGGAAAACCTTTAGTGTTATTTCGAAAAACTCTTATGTGACCATCTATTTCTTTTTGCACATGGTGGTGAGTAGGTTTCACTAGCCATGCTCAAGTGTATTTCCACTTTTGTGGGTGGATCCCTAGTGGTGGATCAGGGGTACCAATCCTGCGATGTTCTCTTGGTTGAGTGGGATGATAGGGAATATTTTGTTATTTCAGAGGACATATTTGGTGTTGTCTTGGAGTTGTTAAAGTATTTCAGTGGTTCCACATGTATCACCTTGCTTTTAAGAATTTATAGAAGAGCTACCATGCGTATTTATTGTTGTCCGACAATCTTAATATTCATCTTGTCGTCGAGGTCATGTAACGATCATGCGTGGTTGAATGTGGGGATCATTGGGTCCAATTCTATTGTTCTTAAGGGTAATCTATAATCACAATTGCTAAATCTTGCATTTCAATAATGTTGTTAGGGGGTTTGTATGCTTGGACATATCCCTCGATGAGTATCTGATGTCTAAAGATCAAATTTTTATAACCTAAGCTCATGGGAATTTATGTTGTGGGATGGAAAAGTTGTTAAGAACTATGATTGTTTGGGTATTATGAGTGTGCATTGGTTGGTTCAGGTTCACTTCTAATTGTAGCAAGTATTGATTTGAAATTTTATCATGCTTAAGTGCTAAAGGAGTCGTTCGGATGATTGTGTCAAGAACCTTGATAACATGTTGCAGACGTGTGTACGATCAACTTTGGTGGTTGTTGGGAATTGTTTTTGTAGTTAGTTAAGTTTACATACAACAATATTTATCACTCGAGGATTGAGATGACTTCATTTAGGCATTGTATGGGAGGATGTGTAGGTATTCAATTGGTTGGTTTGAGGTTGAAGATGTGAAACCCTTAGGGGGTAATAAGATTCGGTAAGAAGGATATGCGAGATAAATATCCCCAATAATTCGACGATTCAGATACTACTTTACCCTTACTTTTACCCGTCTTTCCTAGTTGATCACTCAGGGAAGAGTGTTGGGTAAATTGGTATCTATTGTAACGACATGATTCCGTCGTTAGGGAAAAGCCAATAGGGAAGGAATCGGAGCCAGAAAACTTTGGTGTAGTAACTTGAGAATTCCTAGCCTAGTCCAGATTTGGACGAAATCTGAAATAGTGAGGTCTAGGGAAATATGGTATTGAATGAGAGATCTAATTATGAATTTGATTACATGAGTGGATAGCTAAGACGTTAAGGAAATTGTACGACTTTACGGAATTGAATTCGAGCGAGTAGAACTCCTGAAACTAATCTTAGCATGAAAGGGTAATTTCTGAGTGGCATGGGTTGAAGGTGTGTGGTGAAATGGGAGTTTGGAACTCTTATTTCGACTCATTGTTTCCGTGAAAGCTGCCAGGGTGGAATCAGTCCCACCAGGGCGGGGCCGCTGTGGCGGTATGGTGGTCGCCATAGCGGGCCAGTCGCAAATTAAGTTGGAAATAAACCCCAAAAAATGTCATTATTCTGCAAACTTCGTTCTTAAGAGTTAGGAGACGAACCAGGGTGACTTCTTGACGGTTTTTCACCATTCTTGAAGCTAAAGGTAACGTTTTCTCTCCCCGAATCCATTTTTTGATCCGTAGAATGTAAATTCATGGGTAATTATTGTTGGAGGAGGGTTTTGAAGCTGTTTGGATGGTGGGAAAAAGACCTAGCTGCATATTAGGATCATGGGTTTGGCCTAGGATTGATAGTGTTGATTGTAATCCGGGTAATTAGGCCTCGTTTATTTATCCTCGGGTTAAATGGATTGTTTGTAGACCAAGAACAAGAGGAAAGAATTCGGAAAGGAAGAATCAAGTTTCTTAGGAGGGTTCAAGCTTTGTTCGAGGTAGGTGATGGTTTGATTTCATGTTTGTGTGATGTATGTGAGTAATTGCTTCATTGTAATGCATGTATGTATCTGAATGTAGCATTATTGATCAAACCTAATGTAAATGAGTATGAATGAATGATTGTATGCCATGAATCAACACTTGGTTGTATGATTATGAGAATGTACATTGTGTTTGTGATTGTGGTATGATGATTGGATCGGGTGTCACATTCCGACACACTAACTGGATCGGGTGCCACGTTCCGGCGCATACATTGGATCGGGCCGATGTCATATTCCGACACACTAACTTAGATTTGGTGCCTCGTTCTGGCGCATATAATTGGGATCGGGTACCACGTTCCGGTACACTAACAGTTTGGCACGTATATAATTGGGATCGGGTACCATGTTCTGGTACACTAACAATTTGGGTATGGTACCATGAGAAGACCATTGAATTGGGTTCCGTGAGAGGACTGACCATTGAATTGGGTTCCGTAAGAGGATCATAGAATTGTGTTGTGTATCAACTTGTGATGATTACGTTCATATCTAATGGTGATTGCTATTGGAAGACTGTTTGTTGCTCTAAAATGATAACCAATGTGTACATGTATTTTGTACATGTCATGTTTACTATGTTGCGACTGCTTATATATGTTTCGCTTACTGGAATAGCCGCGTGATCCTACCAATACACTGTGGTTGTGTACTGATACTGCATTTGCTCGTTCTTTGTTGAGTACAGGGCATCTTCAGGTGGCTATTGATAGACCTCAGCTAGGAGATCAGTGATTGAGACTGTATTCAAGGGTGAGCTAGTTCTTCCAGGCTGCCATGGATCCTTCAGTTTTATTTAGTTCATCCTTTCGGACTCAGACTGTTTAAATATATAGGCTTGCTTATGTTATTTCGGGGTTGTACCCCTTTTTCTTAGACTTGTTGCACTTTAGATGTTTTGGTACAATGACTTTCAGGTTCTA
>NW_006239269.1:485349-498790 GCF_000226075.1 Solanum tuberosum | reverse complement strand
CTATTGATAGACCTCAGTTAGGAGATCAGTGATTGAGACCGAATTCAAGGGCGAGCTAGTTCTTCCAGGCTGCCATGGATCCTTCAGTTTTATTTAGTTCATCCTTTCGGACTCAGACTGTTTAAATATATAGGCTTGCTTATGTTATTTCGGGGTTGTACCCCTTTTTCTTAGACTTGTTGCACTTTAGATGTTTTGGTACAATGACTTTCAGGTTCTAGGGGTTGTTCTTCCGCATTAGTTTGATTAGTTTTATTTAAGCCTTTGGAGTTTGTGGGAACTCTGTATAAATTGTGCATATAAACCTGCTTCTGTATCTTTAAATGTCTAGCTTTGGGGTTAGTTGGTTAGTAGTAATGGTTCTCCTATCGGAGGGTTAGAGTGGGTGTCAATCACGGCGGTTTGGATCGTGACAGGTACAAAGAGACAACTTCAGTGAGATGCAGCTGAGACATCGTCCAATGGAGGAACAACAGAGACATCGTCCAATGGAGGAAGACACCTAAAAAACTGATCTACGACATATGCAATACAAATAGATACCCTCAACCTTTTTTGACGGTTCATGTATGCATCTTTCTCTTTATTTTTGAGGACGAGCGTATGTAACCACTTTTATGATCGTATTGTGTTTCTGCAAGTTTTCCCTATTTTACCCCTTCCCTTAACATCTTGTCATTTGTAACCTATGAAGATGAGGGACATGATTACTAAGGTGATCGGACGAAGATTGAATGTGTTTTTCAATTAATGAGCTCAAAATCAAATTATGACAGTTTCATTAAGTTTGAACATTTACTACTTAATTGGGTAGTTGGTTAGATCCTCATTAGATCCCGAGATGTTTAGGGGTATTCGGGTCATTGGTTGGATTTTGAAGTTTAAAAAACTTAATTGGCCACGATCAACTTTCAATTAAGACTACCCCGAATCGATGATTTGATGATTCGAATAGGTATAGAATGTAGTTTTTAGTTCATTTGTATATTTAGTTTGTTTTTGCAGGATTCTTAATCAATCCAGAGAGTCCTTTCCGGAAATTTAGAGTACTATTTATTCATGAAAATATGGGTAAACTAGTATTTTATCCAATCCATTTTTACCCATATTTTGGGCGGGTTGAATTATTACCCATTTTATGTTGACCCATTTTCAAACCGCTCAAATTTAATCCAATCCACCCATTTGCCACCACTAGTTATAATTATTTTTTAACTTAATTAATCAAAACTTCTATAATTTGGCAATTATTTTATAACTTGATAATTATTTTGAAAAATAAAAGACCCGCAAAGAAACATTCTTATCAAATTCTAAAAGACTTAAACAAAAGAAAATCTTTTAAAATTCGAAGAGGATAAGCTTGGCGACACTCAAAAGAAGTTAAGCACTTAGAAGTATTCATAAACATATGGTTAATTTACCCACGAATCTTTTATATAGTTAAATTGAAAACTTGAAATATTTAACTATTTTAATTCAAAGAAAGCGTTAAAATAAAATCTTGACTTTGATTTTAAAGAAAATAACGAATTCATTTTAAGAATTTGAACAAGTGGTGAGCATAATTAATTGAGATTAAATAAAATTATTCCATAAATGAAACAAAATAAATGAGATTTTAAATAAAAATATAGCTACTTTAATGGAAAGTTAGTTAGAGTTGCAACTAATAAAATTAAATAGGTACACTAATAAACTAATTTAAAAATTGCAATGGAAATGAAATAATTAGATGCAATATATTTGAAATAGTAACTGATTGAAGTAAGAGACTAAGGTCTCATCTGTTTTCATTAAGATTAAAACATCTGAATCTGAATACACGTCTGAATATTAAAATTTGCATTAAGAGTTAGGTGTCTAGATCTGAATACACATCTGAATAGTAAGATGTAGTCTCCAAATCTGAACACTGAATGATTATTGCTTGTTTTCAATATCTGAATGTGCATATGAAATCAAACATTATATTAATAAAATGTTATAAAAAATTCACTTTGTTATAAAATAATGATAGAATACTAAATAAAATGGAAAACATAAAAAGAGGAAGAGGAAAACAAAAAGTATTAAGAACAAAGAAAGGGAGAAAGTAGTAGTAATTTTTATAATTATTGGTGTATCTCTTTGTCGTATGTAATGCCTCTTTTATAGGCACAAGTTACTTGGAGATGTTATATTGCTATAGTGGAGTGGCCCCATATGGGCATTCACTTGACATTATTATTTATAACACTCTCCCTTGGATGTCTATGAATAAACAAATACAAAATAAAAAAATGTACATAGTTATTTGTACTACGCATTGTTTGTTGTCTCATTGCAAAGTGTTTGAAAGATGCTACTTGTAAGTCGATTGCAGGAACCTACTTGCAGAGCTACTTGTAAGCTACTTATAGAAACATGTTTGTGGAGCTGCTTGTAAGTTGGTTATAGGTGCCTACTTGTTGAGCTTCTTGTAAGTTGCCTTCTTAATTTCAAACTTATCCAGAAAATTCTATAATGGACATCAACAATGTGATGTATTTACTACTCGTTGGAATTCATTAATAGATAATGAGCCTCGTTAAAATCTTACAAGGAAAAACATTTTGGGAAAAAGTCTTGGTGAAGGAAAAAGAGTACACATATCTAGTAATACACATTAGGAGCTGCCTCATTAAAAACCTTACCAGGAAAACCTAATGGGACGATTAAGGGAAAAAGAGTACAGCACGTATTTACTCCCCCTGATTAAAACATCACTTAATTCTTGTAAAGGATGTCTCCCAATCTTATACTTAGCTTTCCAAATGTTGATATTGATTGTATCTTTGCGACTAAATCATATTCATGAAGACGTTGCATCCTTGAGCTTATCCTGATATATCGTTTTCTTGTCCCTTGGATATGTTGAGTTCAACCAATACATCCGCGATAATAACTTAGTTTGTGACCTTGTAGATAAGTTGTTCATTCAACTTGTTTGTAGCTATAGCCAAGTGACAGAGTCTTTCATGATAATAAAATTAACTTTCTTGTAGAATCCTATGATATGGCAGTATTTCCACATGAAAATATATATATATATATATCTCTTGAGATCAAGCTTCGTATAAATCAAATGATTTCCTGTAATTTTATAAATAATAAACGTTGACAAGATTGGTTAGAATAAACAAATTTGTAAATCAATAGTTGATTCACTTTGATATCTCTATTGATAGGAGTAATGTTATATTTTGCATGCACATTAATAAAATTATTATATTGTAAATAATAATCGCAAGATACATAAGAGCACCAATTGCACTATGACATGGTACTTTCAAATCATTTTAATGAAATCAAAATTGATTTTTATGTTAAGCGATCTCATAGCCATTGGGTACTATTCAATGGGGTCGCTTTAAAACAATTTAAATTCTTCAGGAATTTTCATGTAATCTTTATCTATCTAGCTAGACATGAAAGTCATTTATTGATCGTATTCAAGTTTTCCATATATCGTCAGACTAAAAGAAACCTCATTGCATCCACCTTAGACGTATACATCTCCATAAAATAATGTCAAGATTTTTGCGAAAATTCTTTATTATTCAATCCACGGGAGAAGACACAAATACCCCCCTAGACTATGACCAAAATTCCAGAGACACACCTTAACTAAACGAAGTTCCTATTACCCCCCCTAAACTCATTTTATATATAATATTGTACACCTTTTGGATTATGTGGCACACTCTATGATTCCACGTAGTTGAGGCGCGTGGGATATATTTAGATGCCACGTAAGCCAAAAAGGTGTACAAAATTACAAAAAAAAATGAGTTCCGGGGGGTCATAGGACCTTAGTTTAGTTGAGGTGTGTCTCTGGGATTTCGGTCGCTAGTGAGGTACTTCTACCTTTTTCCTTCAATCCACAAATCATACTTTATATTTTACGACTTTACTTATCGCACAATAATTTATTTGTACCCAACTGACATTATATCTTGATATATGGACGAAATAAGTCCAGAACATAACTTTCTAAGTGAAATAAAGCATACTTGAATTGCATTTTCTTTGGTCAACCATTTATTTATCTGTCAACTTTCAACAGATTTAATATCAAGATCCTCATCACCATTAATAAAAAAAATTGAGCGCTATATTATGTTGAAGATATCGTCAATGATTATTTGATAATAAATCTGATATGACATAACTTGTCGAGCTCTCTTTATTTTTTATCATTTAGTATCTAAACCATTTCCAAGGTTTTTATAAAGTGTTATGTCATGGTGCTCTTTCTAAAGCACTTGCCTCGTTATTATGACCATCTTGATCATTTGCTCCTTTTCTTCTTCAAAAAGTTTATCTTTTGAATCGGTTTATCTATCACGCTTCCGGCATGTCATAAATTATGTCCTTCAAGGAACTTTTATTGGAGCATTTATAACTGGATTATAGCATATTGTCAGTGAATATGTTTGACAATTGACTTAAATTATATTTTCAACGAGGATCGTATCAAAGATATTTCATTATGTATAACTTATTTTCCAGTTGCTTATTATCTCCCCCTAATGTTAGAGAATCTAACATCCACCCAACTTGATTTGGGAACTCAACTTTGTGCATTGTAATGGTGAAGCAACTGAATAATTTATTGCACATTTAAATTTTGTAGATGAGAATGATTTGATTCCTGATCATGGACCAATTGTAATAGGGAAACCGTGTTGGCTTGATACGTACAAGTGTTGATACATTTTAAATAACACATTTAATACCAAATTTATTTTGAGAGTTTTGTTCTCATAATAAATGGTTTAACTATAATTGGAGGTATATAATTTCTACTTAAACCATTTGGTATAAACCGGCAGCATCAATATAATTTTTTTTATAATTTGAAATATGCTCTTGATTTAACAATTCGAGCAAACAACCTTTACAAAAATCAAATCGCATGTTGATTACAAAGCACATGTGACCATAACATAGATGCATCTATTAAAATCATAATAGTAAATGGTCCACATGGCAGGTGAACGGGCCCATATTCACCTTTTTATACATTTCAAAATTTCAGGAGATACAATCTCAACCTTAGTTGGTACAATGATAATTTTATCATGAGAACAAACAACACAAGAGAATTTTTGAAGAATTTATCATTTCTTCAATATATATAACCACATGAATTCTCATTTATTTTCATATCATATTTGAACCGGGATGGTCATTAACCGGTCATGCCAACTGATATTTATTTCAATAAACTTCTAGTTTATGTTGCATGTGATTCCATCATCATGTCCGTATTTAGTTACCACAACAATATGAAAACATGAATAATCTTTCATGTATATAGTTATAACCTACTTTGATTATAATAATATGAAGATCTTAAATCTTTCCATCTTTTATAGTCTCAATATAATTTTTCTTTGACTATTTCTTTGAAACTTAAAAAGTTTCTTACGAGACTTACCACAATTTCAATATCATGAGCAATTTTATTTCTTTGGGTAGTAGCACATTACCTCACCAAAGCTCACAATTAACATTGGGTACTACCACCTACTTCATAACATTGTTAGTGTGGTGAACATCTCTTTCGAGGAGAAATTTATATCATTATTGTCATGGTCAAAATCATTACGAGCAAAACTTGTTTCTTGATTTACTTTTGTCATTAGTATCTCCTCCCTTTTGTTTAATATCCGGCAAAATATTTTTGACGTACAAAGATACATAATCAACGACAATTTTTTGTGATCAAGAATTATTTCCTTCTTTTGCCATTTCGATAGTTTATAATAAAACGTACCACAATATTTGTGATGTACTAAAAGTACTTGACAAATGACCATTTATACCAACATAATATTTCTTTATTTCTCTCTAACCTCCCATAGGGTTGAGTTGTGGTATTTATTAAATCATACACGAGTATGTCTTTATTTATAATATTCATCATCTCTTGCCACATTCACTTTCAAGAGTGGTCCACTTCTCATGATACTTATCACAAGTCACATTCTCTTCAAGGAATTGACTATAATCATATATACATGTTTTATATTTATATCTTTTTATTATTTTTTTCATTAGAAGTTCATTGTCATGCTTTGAAATTTGTCATATTCATATGGCATACACATACCTCGACATCACTTTTGAAAGTCAAATGTATTACCATTTTTTCATCCTTTTATTTGATGGAGGATTTATAAACTTATCAAATTATTAGGTCTCATAACAAAAATGTTTCTAATGACCTTTCATACCATTTTACGACAAAAGCTACCTTCATATTTTGAAGGACTATTTGGAAAAATCACAATGTTCTTCATTTTGCCACAATGATGACTATTATTAGTCTTTTGTCACACCCATATTCATTATACAATCTTAATAGTTATTTTTTAGACTTATCAAGTACTGCTACCACATTCATTTTTGAGAATAGAGCAAAATCACGTGTTTCATAATATTCATCAAGAGCACATAAGTTTGCTCAGTCATCATTATATCATCACTATGGTGCATTAGGACTTAAATCCAACATCTTACCCTCTTTGATTGACGAAACTCGAATCCATCATTTACCCTTAACCAATGAGGCAATAAGCCAAGGAGTAACATGACTCACCCATAAGCCTCTAAAAAATATTATGTTCACTTATAGAAACAAAACAAATTTGCTTCTTTGTACTTTAATTCTCTTCTGAAACAAAATTGTTAGAATTATACAAATCAAAATCTAAAATTGTTAGGGTAAAAAAAATAAATGTATTCAATCTCTTTATATAACACATGTAATATAATAAGTCATTAATATAGAAAAAAATTTAATGTAAAAGTCGAAACAAGAGGCTTAAAATAATTTCTTCATATTCTAGTTGAAATAATACTAAGACAAATTCTTTTATGTTGTAAAACTAAAGTAAAATAAGATAAGAAATATAGAAGATGAAAGCAATAGAAATAGGGAGACAAGATATGAGAGCTTTTCTTATTATTCCAAGTCTTCAAGTGTATACAATATGAACCCTTATGCCTCTATTTATAGTGTAACATAGAGGCATACAAAAGGTTAGTCATAAACATGACATTAACATGAATATAATGGAGGAGGTTACTGCCCCCAAGGCCTAGCTCAAGTGGCAAAAGGTGGAGGATTTGTGGCTTAGGTCGCAGGTTCAAGCCCCACACCATGCAAAGCGAAGCCCGGTATTTAAGTGGAGAAGGGTAGAGGGGCGGGTCCATTATCCACCGAGTTTAGAAGGCTGTGATTGGTCCAAAGGGCGGGTCACAGACGGATTTCTCGGTTATCAAAAAAAATATAATGGAGGAGGTTATGGAAGTGAAAGGTTACAAGAATAATGGTTATAAAGTTGGAGGTTATGGTTATATTCATAATGGAGGAAAGTAATGGAGATAATGGGTGAGAGTAACTTCTTGGTGTAGTGGAAAACCACACTATAATATTTTAAACACTCCCCCTCGGATGTTCATAGATAATATGCCTCATTAAAACCATACTAGGAAAAACCCATGTGGGAAAAAATCCTAGTGAAGGGAAAATAGTACACATATCTTTTAATATGCTTTGAATGTTGCCTCGTTAAAAACCTTAATAGGAAAATTCTATTGGGATAAAACCATGGTTAAGGAAAAGAGTACAACGTGTATTTTTCTCCCCCTGATAAAAACTTTACTTGATATCTCGAAGACGATGCATTGCAATCTTATATCACAACTTCTCAAATATTGATGTTGGAAATCTTTAGTGAATAAGTTTACAAGATTATCACTTGAATGGGTCTTCGAATGTCTATCTCACCATTTTGTTGAAGATCATGTGTGAAAAAGGCTTTTGGTGAAATATTCTTTGTCCGATAGCCATTGATTGTATCCTCCCTTCAATTGAGCTATATATTATTTTTGTATATGGTGGCTAGAATATCCTTTTCAAAAGAAAATCACATATTTTCTGAATATGATAGATCGTGATTCCAACCAAATACACTCCCGACTTAATTCATAGATCAATATTATTTTTGCATGATTTGAAGAAGTGGTTACTAATGTGATTCTTTGAATGCCAAGATATTATTGTGTCTCCATATGTAAATAAATAGTCCATTTGCGATCGAGCTTTATGTAGATCAAATAAATATTTTGCATCTACATAATCAAATTATTTCTGACTCAGGGATTGATCATTTCAATTTTATTGAAGCTTGTCTTTTCTTCTGAAAGAACATCACACATCTTCTATGTGTTGAGTCACTTGCTTTGTTAGTTTCTTGTCATAACTTGTATGATAATATGACAATCCTTTCACATAACTTTCGTTATGTATATCAAATAATTTTCTAGTATTTTCATAACCAGCCATCTGTAAGTGCACCAATTGCACTAATACATGACATTTTAAATCATTTTCATGAGATAAAAAGATTCTTGCTCTGTGTTAAGTAGTCTCAAAACCATTGGGTACTCAATGGAATTGCTTTAAGACCTTTTAAATCGTTCAAGGATTTTCATATAACCTTCATCGTCTAGTTAGACATAATAGTCATTCATTATACATATTGAAGTATTTCATCTATATTCAGACTAAAACAAGTCTCATTACATCCACCACTGGAGAATATATCTCCATTTAATAATGTTAGGATTTTTGCAAAAATCCTTTATGCCCCGAGGCACAAACCGCACTTTATATCTTACGGTTATACTTTCGCACAATGATTCATTTGTACCACACTGACATTATATTTTGATCCATGAACTGTAAGATCAAAAATATCACTTTTCTAAGTGAAACAAAATATACTTGAATAGTGCATTTTATTTGGCAAATCATTTATCTGTCCACACTATATGACAGATTCGAATTTAAGATCCTCGTAACCATTTATAGCATTGAGCGTTACTTCATATCAAAGATACCGTCAACGGTCATTTTGATATCGATTCCAATACGACATAACTTATCGAGATCTCTTCATTTTTCATCATTTTCAAGTACCTAAACCTTTGCCAAGGTTTTATAAAGTGTTATGTCATAGACCTCTTTCAAAGCACTTACCTCATTATCATGACCATTTTGATAATTTGCTCATCTCCTTCCTCAAGGAGTTTTTCGTTTGAAATCAATTGATCTATCATGCTTCTAGCATACCATAGACTCTGTCCTTCAAGGAATTATTATTGGCACATTTGCAGCTTAATTAAAATATTGGGTCAACAAATACATCTGGCAAATTATTTGCAACATTTTGTAAATGAATTATCTCTTGAACTTCAAGTTAACTATTTTTTTAACGAGGATCTAGATAATTCACCCCACACATAATTTTCAGCTACTAAACATATCTCCCCCTAATGTTAGGAAATCTAACATTTACCCCCAACCTCATTTGGGGATCCATCTTTGTGTGTGGTGGAGCAACAAAATCATATGTGCACACATCAAATTTTTAGATGAAAATTATTTGGTTCCTGACCTTGAACCAATTGTGATGGGAGAACCTTGTTGGCTTGATGCATACACGTTAAATAAACTCATCTCATATCAAATTTTATTTGAGAGATTTGCTCTCATAATCAATGGCTTAGCTATAATTGGAGGCAAACAATTTCTGTTAAACCAACCAGTATTATCAACATAATTTTAGAGTTTGGAACTGTGCTCTTAATTTAACATTTTGAGCAAACAACCTTTACAAAAACTAATTTGTAAGTTGATACAAATGCACATGTGATCATACCATAGATGCATCTATTAAATCATAATAGTAAGCGGTCCACATGGCAAGTGAACGGGCCCATATTCACCTTTTTATATGTTCCAAATAATTTTCAGGGGGATACAATCCCAACCTTAGCTGGTACAATGATCAATTTATCATGAGAACAAGCAACACATGAGAATTCTGGAAGAATCTTTTATTTCTTCAACATATAACCACATGAATTCTCAATTCTTTTGCATCACATTTGAACCGAAATGGTCAACCGGTTATGCCAACGGATATTTATTCTAGTAAACTTCTAGTTTACTTTTGCATGTGATTCCATCATCATCCCTATATTTGTATACAACAAACAAGAGAAAGGCGGGTAACCTTTTATGTAATTATTCATAACCCGCTTTGATTGTAGTAATCTGAAGATATTTAATCTATCAATAATTTACAGTCTCAATATAATAAAAAATTTTCAATTCCTCTAAAACTTAAAAAGTTTGTTTTGAGACTTACTACAACCTCAATATTATGAACTATTTTCATTTTAGGTTAGTAACAAATGAATTCTTCCGAAATTCTTAAATAAGTTTGTGTATTGCCACAAATTTCACAACACCATTCTTATGGTGACCATCTCCTTCAAGGAGAAAATTATTATTATTGTCATGGTTAAAATTATTACATGCAAGACTTATTTCTTGAAAACCAATGACAAATTTGTGTTGCCACACAACAACATTTATTTTGGTCATTACCACAACCTTTATAGAAAAAAATTATTTCTTTCTTTTGTCCTCCAATAGTTCATAATAAAGCATACCACAATATTTGTGTAGTACTCAAAGTATATGACCAAAATGACCATTTATGTCAAAATATTTTTTTTCAATATCTCAAACCTCCCGTAGAGGTGAGGTGTGACATTTATCCAACCATACATGAACATGTTCTTATCCATATGAACACAAGTCACATTCTCTTCAACAAATGAACCATAACCATTTGTACATGCTCCATAAGTTTTTATCAGAAACTCATTGTCATGCTTTGGCATTATCACATTTATGTGACTCACCTCAACATCACTTTAAGAGGTCAAATGTACCAAATGTACTACCACTTTATACTCTTTTATTTTGATGGAGGATTTACAAAACTTTTCAAATTGGCTTGCATCAACAACAATGTGCCCAATATCTTTTCATACCACTTTGATGGATAAAAATTACATTCACATTTGAAAGACCATCTTAAGAAACAATGTGCCCAATAACCTTTCATACCACTTTGATGGACAAAATTACCTTCACATTTGAAGGACCATCTTAAGAACACATAATGTTCTTCCTTTTAATTATCACAATGATGACCATCAACATTTTACCACACTCATATTCATATATTCAACCACTTGTCATTTTTCAGACATATTATGCACTGCTACCACATTCACATAAGAGAATGGAGCAAATTAATTGGACAAATTTCATGACTTTCAGTCAAAAGTATACAACTTTATGTTAGTCATCATCATTATAGTGCATTAGGACTTAAACCCAATACCTTACCCATATAAATACGCCTTTGGTCATAAATCAATGAGACTTGAACCCAACTTCTTATTATCATGGTGCACCGAGACTTTACTCGATGTCTTACCCACTTGGTGCGGTGAAACATGAATTCACCATCTTACCCTCAATCAATGTCTTAGTAAACCAAATGCATTATCAAAAAATAAATATTGGATATCATAAATATAATCTGAATATGACTTAAATTGAGTAAAAATGAACAAAACTAATTAATTAGAACAACATATTGGAACTATATAAAAGTCCCAAGTTAAAATAAATTAAAGCATTTTAATAATCCCTCTCAACATTGTTATGAAGATTATCATAATTTACTAACCATTTTTAAAATAACCACAAAACAAGCTTTGTTAGTACAAATAATATATAGGATATGAAGTATAACATGCAACTGAAAATTTACTAGGATAATTCATAAAAATCAAGAAATACCTACCATTGATTCTTGATGGAGAATGAGCAACTCGTGCTGATAACGTGTTGTAAAACTAAAGTAAAATAAAACAAGAAATATAGAAGATGAAAGCAATAGAAATAGGGAGACAAGAGATGAGAGCTTTTTCTTATTATTCCAATTCTTCAAGTGTATACAATATGAACTCTTATGCCTCTATTTATAGTGTAACATAGAGGCATACAAAAGGTTAGTCATAAACATGACATTAACATGAATATAATGGAGAAGGTTATGGAAGTGAAAGGTTACAAGAATAATGGTTATAAAGTTGGAGGTTATGGTTATCTTCATAATGGAGGAAATTAATGGAGATAATGGGTGAGAGTAAGTTCTTGGTGTAGTGGACATCCACACTATAATAGTTTATAACATTTTCAAGTTATAGTTTCCCTTCTTTTTTTTATCAAATTGAACAATAATACCATTTTTTTTGTAAATTAAGAAGTATTTCCATCAATTAATTGATAAGTATGTGATTCAATATGAATCTTATGTGAGACATCTACTAATTTTCGGTAATATAAATATATTGATGGTAAAAATCAAATCCTTTATGTGGTTCTAAAGAAAGTAACCTCATAACAAAAATCAAATCCAATCTTGACTTACCTTGACTCTCATATTACAAAATGTCTTTGTATAAATATCTAAAAGCCACAATAAATTATTCTTGGTGGCAGATTGCAATATCAAGATCTTCAAGAATCATACTCTATTATCACAAGAACAAGAAACAATACAACAACTTGATTAAATTCTTAAAATTCATATTATATATTATTGATCTTTTTAACTTTAAGAATCATGTTAAAGAACTTACTAGCAATGGTTCAATTAGTCCAATAATTTCATCTCACCTCAAGAAAATAACCAATTAGAAGTAACTATAGATTCATCCAAAAAAAATCAAGAACAAATGAATTTTAGTGAAGAATATAAGAGAATGGAATCAATATGAGATTATATCAAACATATTACTTTTATTCACCTAGATCAATAAATTTATAAACTACTCAATGATGATATCTTTTTTTCTTAGTGAAAAATTAAATTAAAAAAATCTTTAGAGTAAGAGATCAAAATGTGATTAGAACTTCGTGCTGATAACGTGTTATAAAATAATGATAGAATACTAAATTAAAGGGAAAACATAGAAAGAGGAAGAGGAAAACAAAAAGTATTAAGAACAAAGAAAGGGAGAAAGTAGTAGTATTTTTTATAATTATTGGTGTATCTCTTTGTTGTATGTAATGCCTCTTTTATAGGCACAAGTTACTTGGAGATGTTATATTTCTATAGTGAAGTGGCCCCACATGACATTATTGTTTACAACAATTTCAACAAAAAATATTACTTTTTGATTAAAATATCATAATCATCAAGCATAACATAAAAAAATCACGCATAAAAAATATTTTATAGGCACAATATAATATCAAAAAGCTCAATAAGTATGATAGATACTAGTCGAAAAATAATAAAGAAGGTATCACATTATCAACGCCTAACATATATTTTTGCTAATTAGAAAAACTAAAGAATTCTTATCTTTTTTTCCAATAACCTTAATCCAATTCTCTAACTTGTGAACCTCTAACGTCATTTATGCTTTTTTGTAGTGGACCCTTTCACAAAATATACTAACACATGTA
>NW_006239269.1:466926-485013 GCF_000226075.1 Solanum tuberosum | reverse complement strand
AAAATTCTAATAAGAGACCTCAAATATGTATACATAGTTATTATTTTTAATTATGAATAATATTTTTTTTCACTCAAAAACCTTGATGAACATCAATACACTAAAAATATTATTGCAACAAGTGTTCTTGACAAACATCAATACACCCTAAGAAAATTATTAATATAAAAAAAATACTTGTAAAGATTATGAAACTTACCAGTTCAAGAGGAAAAAATTGGTGTTTGATTGCGAAAAGAGAGGAAGAAAGTTTGTAGTTGAGAGAGCAAAAGTCACGCAAAGACTGAGAGAGGCGATGCAGTATTATTTTATAATTTATTAAATAAGTTTGAATGGTGTTAAGACTCTAAATTTGATCTGTTTAGACTTTTCAGGTCCATTAAGAGGCATTTTGAAAAAAGAAACAAATGGACTTAATGGGCTAAATCTGAATCATTCAGATTCAGACCTAAAAACCAAACGCACTTAATGGACTGAATCTGAATGATTAAGATTCAGACTTCTATTAAGTGCAAACAAATGAGGCCAAGTTAGAAAGAAAAAAACCGATTGGCGAATTTAGATCTTGACCCATTTTTTTTCAAAAAAAAATTTGTATATCAGGTTCCCTTTCACTTTGACGAGGTTGACTTGAAGACGAAATCGGGATTGAGCCTTCGTGGCCCAATTTGGAATTCAAGGGACAATAGGAGTCTACAATGGGCTCATTCGAAGAAGATTCATGCACAATAGGAGATAATGATCAATAACTGATCGGAAGGAGACTTTTCAAGCTAATTAAGCAAATTAACTGATGCAACACTATTAACTTGTAAAGATTGATTAAACTTTAAGTAAATTTTAAAACTGAAATCACGATCCAAGAGCTAATCCCAGAAAATGATAAATAATTCAGTGTCTAAATTAAAATAAGGAGCATAACTGTAGGAGAAAATAAAGTCAAGGAGATTAGCTTTTGATAAGACACATTGTCTAGTCACAGAATCAAACTTGAATTATCCTAAACAAGCATGCTCAAGAAAGACTAAATCTGAAATTGATTCAATAACTAACGAAGGGATTTAACCCCTTCTTAGCAAACCAACAACAACATATTCAGTGCAAACCCACTAAGTGGAGTCTAAAAAGGGTAGAGTGCATAGAGACTAATACACACACATATACCTCGTGGTGATAGAAAGCTTGTTTCTAAAATATCATCGGCTCAAGTGTATCAAACTCGAACAGAGAAAGAAGAAAACAATGAAGAAAACCTATCATTAATAAGAAACCAAAGAACTCAAAATGCATACCCGCCAAAAGGTTATCTGTTGGGATATACTATTAACCACATGGTTGAGCTATATATAGTATTGATTTTAATTCTTTATAAAGACTTTACATTTTATGTTAATTATTACAACAAAGTCTTTGTTTGAATAGATCATTGTGTTTATATGTGTGTCCATTACTTATATAGTAAACGATTTTTGGGTATGGAGTTGTTTAATTCATACGCGAAAGATTAAAATTGTCGGTTCTTATAAGTTATAAATTAAATGTTCACAATCAAAGATGAAGTTGGATAAACATTTTGATGATTGTAACATAAGAATAAATATAATTCAATCTTAATTATGTGAGTGGTAATTCCAACTTCTTGTGTTAGTACATTTTATATGTATTGAATAGACCAAATTGAGATATGTGTTTAGGTTCTGAATTTCAATAAATAATATATCTAGTCCATTACATGAGCTTATACTCTTAATCTTGATGTAGTTATTATGATTTGTGTAGTTTATTTTATTATTTTATTTTAATGTATTAAAAGGTGAGACTTTATGATGAGTCAAAATATTCCTAATGAATTGGATAATAACAAATTATATTCGTGAAATAATAATTAGTTGATAGAACCATATCTCGGATATGAGAAAGAAGATACCCCTTTATGGTTGCTTATAAGTAGTCACGTGAAAACCCTGCAGGTGGATTATATATGTATATCCATCATGTGAATTAATTTAAGCATAAAGATAAAAGATTAAATTAATAAATGGATTAAATTTTTTAGAAGTTTGATTTAATTGATTGGTGTCGGTAATTCTAACATGGAGAGTAAAATAAGTTGTAACGGAAAAAAAATTGAAATTAAATAGAGGAGTGCAGTTACAGATTTTTAGTGGTACAATATGTGATTTATTATGATATTGTTAATTCATGCTTTTACGAATTAAATATTATAATTGGAAGCCTTTGCTAATAAATTTGCGGTCCCTACTATGCCTGATTAATTGATCGAGTTCGGAAAAGAAAAGGACTGTTAGTATTTTTTTCAGTTTAGGAATAAATCGTTTTTGACTTTTATTGAGAAAAAACTTTTTATTTCTTTAAAAGAAGAAAGAGGAAAATACTAGGGTTTTTTGTTTCCTTAGCAGATGAAAGAATCAACTATTGTTGTTATTGGTTATTAATGGTGTTTAATAACTATTGAATACCCTTAATAGTGTTCAATGGTTATTAATGGTGTTTAATGGTTGTTGAATACCCTTGGTGTTAAATGACTGTCTAAATACACTTAATGGTATTTAGTGGTTATTGGATACAAGTAACGGTGTCTAAATACACTTAAAGGTATTTAGTGACTGTTAATGGCTATTAATTATGACTATAAACATTTCATCTCTCAAACCTTCCCTTTTGCTGAAAAGTAGGGGTGGTGGTTCTCAAGGAAAGATCATCCTTTTTCTGGAAAAGAAATTGCCCACACAAGACTTGATTGAGATAGTTAGTCAGAAATTAGTAGAAGGCTATCTTGAAGTCCCAGTCCCTGAACGAGTTGTGTGAAAGCTACAAGAGGTTGGAGTTTCACAATTTATTCAGTTTACATTATTATGATATTATGACGTTTGTGATTCTGAATAATGCTTCCGCTGTGCATATTCTAACAATTGGTATCACGATTATTCTTACATATAATTGATAATGTAATAAGAGTCCATGATTTCGATACATGTTTGATTAAATATGTATATATCATGTTGTTCTTTTGATAAACAATTTTTGTTGTTTGGAAAAAATGTTTTTGATATTCCAGAGTTTTAAGGGTTCAAGTTTATATGTTGATATAGGTTCTCTTTCCCATCGAATAAACTTGTATATTTTGATACTGTTATGTTTTCCTTTTGATTTGATGACTTGTTTTAAATTTCCAACTAAGTTGCATGTTGAATCAATGAACAAAATATAATATATATATATACCTGACTAAACTTCACAGATTATCCTCTAACTGAGTTGGACTTGTCTTGTTTAAGTAGTACTATACATATGAACTTGCTCATATATTTGCTTGAATAGTTAAGTTTCCCTATCGATTCTAACTGTTCATTAGCATGATTATATGTGTCTTGTCTTGTTTTTTTTTTTTTAAAAAAAGCATATGTTAGTAATGATTTGTTTTAAATAGCTCTTAGATTAACTATGTCTTACTTCAGTCATTTATTAGCCAAAAGAAACTGGAAGGTCCTAACTATGTGGACTGGAAACAAAACCTTGATATTTACATCTGAGAGTTTCAAATATGTGTTGGTTGAAGAATGCCCCCATTAAACCATCGGATGCTACTGGTGGCCTATCATAAATGGGTCAAGGTTGATGGGATGGAAAGGTGCTACATTCTTGCCTCAATAGTGAATGTCTTACAGCATCAGAATCAATCTATGACATCTGCTTAGGCTATACTCGAATCTCTCAAAGAGATGTTCGGAGAGCAGAATCGTGTTGCCGAGCAGACTACCATGAAGGCTCGCTTGACCATCAAAATGGTTGAAGGATCACTTGTCAAGAATCATGTCATGAACATGATAAGTTATCTGAATGAGCTGGAGATACTTAGCGTTGCTATTGATAAGGAATATCAGGTGTAGATGATTCTACAGACTCTGTCTGATAGTTTTCAACAGTTTCGCTTGGATTATAATATGAACAGGATGAATATGTCTCTTGTGAAATTGTTGAATGATCTGAAGCACTATGGTTCTGTATTAGTCTCTTCAGGGATTTTATCATATGATTCTCTCAAACGCCTAAAGTATCTATAGCTCATTCAACAATTTCACAAGTGAAACTGTTGAAAACTATTCGGCAGAGTCTGTAGGATAATCTTTTGTCGACCTGAGATTTCTTATCAATAGCAACGCCAAGTATCTCCAGCTCATTTTATAACTCATCATGTTCAACACATGATCCTTCAACCATTTTGGTGGTCAAGAGAGCCTTCATGGCAGTCTGCTTGGCAGCACGATTTTACTCTCCAAACATCTCTTTGAGAGATTCGAGCATATCGTAAACAGATGTCATAGACTGATTCTGATGTTGCAAGACATTCGCTATTGATGCAAGAATGTAGCACCTTGTCATCCCATCAGCCTTGACCCATTTATCAGAGGCCTTGATCTCCTAACCAGTAGTATCCGATGGTTTAATGAGACAGTCTTCAATCAACACATATTTGAATCCCTCAGATGTTAGAAAAATATCAAGGTTTCGTTTCCAATCCACATAGTTAGGACGTTCCAGTTTCTTTTGGGTCACAGATGACTGAAGTGAGACATAGTTAATTTGAGAGATATTTATCGAACCCAGTGTATGAAAAGGATCCATTGGTGGATTTCCACATACCTTGAGTAATCAAAGCCCTAGTAATGATAGGAGAACCTTGAAGCTTGACGAAACTCTAATCCTTAACTTGAGAGCTCTTGAGAGAAAATTGAAGAAGAAGACTTTGAATTTGGGGAATTTTGAGTGAATGACAGAAAATAGGCTAAGTCCTTAAGGTAAAAATGGTTATAGGGTAGTAGACAAAGACACTTGTTCAACTTTGTACAAGTTTATGGATAACTTGTGCATATTCAATATTAGAGTACGTAGAGTCGTAGATGTCATCTGAGATTAAGTTAAAAAATATATTTATGTATTATCTAAATAGTAAAAGTCATATTCCACATAAACAAATTTTAGAAAGAAAAAGGGAAAAAGTTATATCATATATATATATATATATATACTAGTTTCTGGTGTGTACCCCATGTTATTGTATGAATATTTTAAAATAATACAAATTCATTATAGTAGATTTGAAGGGGTAAATAAAAAAAATAAAAAAAAATAAAAAAGATTTGAAGGGGTAAATGAAGTTTAAACCGATGAATGGTAAGCTTAGTCGGCCAACTTAATTGTTGAGCATAACATAATAACATATATTTGAACAATTAAAATTAGTGGTAAAACTAAAATGATAATTCAATTTTACTGTTTGATTGATTATTTTATATTTCAATGACATATAGTTTATCTGAGGGTCTCCCGGAAACAGCCTCTCTACCTCCACGAGGTAGTGGTAAGGTCTGCGTACAATTTACCCTCCCCAGACCCCACCTAGTGGGATCTCACTGGGCATGTTGTTGTTGTTGTAATGACATATAGTTTATATGTGAATGAATATAAGTGACGTAGGCTAGCCAGAAATACTTTACATCTAGTAAGTTTTTACCATGTATCTTTAAGAAAATGTAGCCTCTCTTTTCTTTTTTTTTGTAAATGATCAATTGTATGTATACAAGCAAAGGTGGAAGCAATTCTCAGCTTGCATACAAACTTTTGATTAAGATTTTTAGACTGTCGGTAAAGGAAGATCCAATAGATGATGTAGAGTGATTATAGCATAAGAAAAATAATCAAACCACCCTAATATTATTATACAAAAAATTATTTATAATCCTCATATATAGATTAAAGCAATAAAAAATCTTTTGTATTGTTATATAAGTTGATGACTTGAACTGAAACTCTTGAAGAGTTTTCAAAAGACAATAGATTATTTGCTTAAAGAAGTTGAAGTAAGGAACTTGCAGAATTCTTTGATCCTAAAGGTATGATTCATAAAAGGAGATAGAAGGAAGCATATTTCGTCAAAGCTTTTCTACACACATGAGCTCCCAAGAATGATGATATCAACATGCAACAGGTTTGTTCAAGTAATATTATAGTTGATTTATTCAGCAAGTCTCTACCAACTACAACTTTCAAGAAGATGGTGCACAAACTTGAAAAACAAAGATTCAAGTCTCTGGATTGATGTTCTCATTAGGGGGGGTTAATACGTGATGTACTCTTTTTTCCTCACAAAGTTTACAAACTTGAAAAACAAAGATTCAAGTCTCTGGATTGATGTTCTCATTAGGGGAAGTTAATACGTGATGTACTCTTTTTCCCTCACAAGGTTTTGTTCCATTGGGTTTTCCTTGTAAGGTTTTTAATGAGGGATCCATAATGCGTATTATTAGATATGTGCACTCTTTTTCCTTCACTAGAATTTTTCTCATTGAGTTTTATCTAGTAAGGTTTTAACGAGGCACATAATCTACCGACATTCAAGGGGGAGTGTTATAAACATATTTGTATTATAGTGAATGTCTATTATGTGGAGTCCTTCTAGGGAATGGTTAGGAATCCTACTTGGGGACCAAGTTAGGTTTCTCCTATAAATAAAGGAGTTTTCCTTCGTTGTAAATCAAATATGTGAATCCTGAATATACTTCAAGAGGAATAAGAAGTATTTTCTCTTCTCCCTACTTTATTCTTCTTCTTGTTTTATATAGTTTCATAACAAAAAGAGATAAGTGTCAAAAACACACATAAACTTAAATAAATGGCCACATCATACTCCACATGGACAAAACATTCCATCTTGACAAAAATTAAATATTAGTTAAGATTAAAGATTAAAAAAATATTATCCCAAAAAAATAATTATTTTTTTAAAAATAAAATGTAAAATATTTTGCTTACCCTACTCAATCACTTGCTGATTTTTTATTTTAAAAAAAAAAAATTCTACCCACTCCACCTAACCCTCTGCTTCCATTTTTTTTTCTCATTTTGTATTAGATATATACATACCGAAAATATATTTTACTTGCCGCCGCAAGACTTTTTTTAAAATAAATTTTTTATTTATGTTATATTCGATACACGAAAAAAAATTCCTAAAAATATATGTACATATCTAACACAAAACGAGAAAAATGTAAAACTAAATTAGGAGCGGAGGATTAAATAGGATGGGGTGGAATTTTTATTTTTTAAAAATAAAATAATATCAATTTTTTTTTGGAAATGAGTGAGTTTTTTTTTTTTTTTTTGGGGGGGGGGGGAGGGTGAAGTATGAATTTTTAAAAATATATTATAAAAGAATTTTTTTTTAAAAAGACGAGGATTTTGAAAGGGGGGGAGGGGGTGGAGTGGGGTAAGAAAAATAAATTTTATTTTATTTCTTAAAAAATATTTTTTTGGGATAGTAATACTTTAATCTTTAATTTTTTTTAATTAATATTAATAGTTTACTATTTAATTTTTGATAAGGTGGAATATTTTATCCATGTGGAATGTCATGTGTCAAAGTATTTTCAAATAAAAGAGAGAGTGCATTACACACACCATTGAGATGTATTTCTCAAACTAATAAGTGATAGTTTAAGTATGAAACTCACACTCTCAATAATTTAGATATGAAACTCACAAAAATGGATAGTTTAGTTTTTGACACTTATCTCTCTATAAAAAAAATAGATAAGTTCTTTAGCTCCATAAGTGAAAAACTAAATCAAAAATAAATAAAGAAAACTGAAAAAAGAAAAAAGGGGAAAATATTTATTTTTTTAAAATAGAAGAAGAAAAAGACAAAAAAAAATAGAAAAGGAAGGATAAAAGGGACAAAACGACAAATAAGAGATTAAAAAAAAAAAGGAAGAATGGACAGGAAAAAGGAGAAAAAAAAATAAAAACAAACTGGAAAGCAAGTTTTTTTAGTTTTCTTTTATTTATCAAAACAAAAATTATGATATAATATTAAGCTCTTTTTAATTTATTTATAGAATAATTTTATTTTTAAAAAATTGTTAAATAAAATAAAGATTATTTTAGTAAAACTTTTTTTTTATGGAGACAAAATATCACATCATCTATCAGCCAGCCTGGTTCAAATCTCCTACATGGTGGAACCCTCTGTATTCATTTCAATTATCAAAATCTTATGAAAGTCAAAGAAGTACAAAACACTCATGAAGTAGAAATAATTGGGGACTAAGACTATTTCCCACCGTGATCAAAGTAACAGTCTTATTTTCAAAATTATCACTTCCACTTAATTATGAAATGTTTTCATCTTTTATGGATAGTGGTGTATAAAAGATAAAACTCACATTTATATACCATAGTTTTTGATATGTGAAAATGACATACTTCATAAAATATCTTCTTGTTCTTGTTCTTGTTCTTCTCATCTTTCCCCTGCATATTTTAGCACAAACTATACCATTAGGCAGATCTCTCATAGCAAACGATGAAACAACACCATGGCTTTCTCAATCTGGAGATTTTGCATTTGGATTCAAGAAAATTCAAAGTCAAAATCAGTTCTTGCTTTGCATATACTATGCCAAGATTAAAGATGCCACCATAGTTTGGTATGCAAATGGTGGTAACCTCGTGCCAGGAGGCTCTATCGCGGAGTTAAATCCTCAAAAGGGACTAATTCTCCGCGATCCTAAAGGGAAAATGATCATTTGGAGCACTGGTCGGATTGGTTCTAATGTTGCTTATGCTGTCATGAATGATACTGGAAACTTTGTTCTTGTTGGAGTTGATTCTTCAGTTTTATGGGAAAGTTTTCGATATCCGACTGATACCCTTATGCCTACTCAAATACTAGAGATTAACAACAAGCTTGTTGCTCGAAAATCGGAGTCTTTCTTTGTTCCTGGTAGATTTTATCTTCGTATGTTGAGTGATGGAAATTTGGTTCTTGTTACTCAATCCAAGCCAACGAATTTCGATTATGATGCTGAGTATTACAACAGTCATACTTCTGATTCAGGAGATGAAGCCAATTCTGGTTATCGATTGGTATTCGATGAGTTTGGTTCAGTTTACATTTTAAAAAGGAACAATCAAAGACTTGTGTTGACACCTCCCAATGTTCCTTCAATTTCAGAAAATTATCACAGGCTAAGTCTTGATTTTGATGGTGTTTTAACTCATTATTATCATCCTAAGAGTACGGGGGATCAGAAGTGGAGTACTCTTTGGTCTTTGCCTGATAACATATGTCTAGCAATTCTTGAAGATGTTGGAAGTGGAGTTTGTGGATTCAATAATGTATGCAATCTAGGTGAAAATCAAAGACCATATTGTGAGTGTCCAAAAGGGTATTCGTTGATCGATCCAAATAATAAGTATGGAAGCTGCAAACCAAAATTTGTTCCAAGTTGTGATGAATTTGGACAGGGAAATCCTGAAGAATTATATGATTTTGATGTGGTGACAGATGTTGATTGGCCGTTATCAGATTTCGAGAGGATTTATCCTTCTGCTGAAGAAGAATGCAAGAAGGCTTGTTTAGAAGATTGTTTCTGTGCTGTTACTATTTATAGAAGCAATAGTTGTTGGAAGAAGAAACTTCCATTGTCAAATGGGAGAGTAGATACCTCTTTGAATGTAAAAGCTTTCCTTAAAATAAGGAAAATTTGAACATAAGAGCTTCTTAAATTAGATATAATGTATGTCTGCTATAGGTTCATGGTTGAATTCGTCGATCCAACTTGCAATTTTACACAATTCAATAGTTTGGATTTGTAATAATTAATGGACCATATTGTATAACAAACTTTGATTAGCAAATAGTGAAATATTTCATACATTTCAAGAAACATATTGCACTGAGATACAGATACAGGTTATTGATGTACTCTTTAGGTCCAAGCAAATGAATAATGGAAAAAAAAAATGGTTGATCTAAATAGAATCGACAAACGAAAAAGGGTCAGGAGGAATTGATACTTCAACAGAACCTTCAAGCATTAACATGACTTTCTTCATGTTAGGCCTTGATGCTAGATTTTCTTGAATGCACCAAATTGCAACCAACAAAAACTTCTCGAATCTCTTGATATCTTCTAATGCCTCTTCATCATCGCCTACAAGTAAATGCAACTTATTTCTTTTATAGCAATCATAAGCCCACTCCAGTAGTATCATTTCGTTCTCGTTTGCCACATCCTGCTCATAGTTTTTTCTGCAGCAAATCAACTCCAAGAGCAAGACTCCGAAGCTGTACACATCAACCTTCACAGTTACAGGCATGCTTCTGAACCAGTCTGGGGCTACGTACCCTTTGGTTCCACGTATCCTAGTGGTTGTTTGAGTCTGATGTTTTTTCAGTAGCTTGGCCATACCAAAATCTGCTATTTTTGCTGTCAAATTTTCATCCAAAAGCACATTTTGGGGTTTGATGTCACAATGTATAATTTGGGTACTGCACTCTTCATGCAAATAACAAAGTCCTTTGGCAGTGTCGATGGCAACTTGTACCCTTTTGGACCAACTAAGCCTAGAATCTTTGAATAGCAAGTGTGCTATTGAGCCGGTTTTCATGTGTTCATATACCAAAAGGCGGTGTTGGCCTTCGTTGCAGAATCCAAGGAGTTGGACCAAGTTCTTGTGATTAGTCCTGCTGATTGAATTCACTTCAGCTTCAAATACTTCTTCTCCTTCTCCTTCTGTTACCATGTTTCGGAGTTTTTTGACAGCAACGACTTTCCCATTTTCATCATCAAGAACCGCTTTGTAAACTGTTGAGAAAGCTCCAGTTCCTAATTCTTCCTTGAATCCATTTGTAGCTTGTTCTAGCTCTTTGTAGCTAAAACTTCTTAAGTTCACTCCTGGAACAGCTGAATACGGTGCAGTCCTCTTTCGTTTTTTTCCTATAAACTTAAAAATGTACAATAGGGCCAAAAGAATTAAGAACAAATTCATGAAAACTGAACTGGCCAACAACACAGAACCAGAAATGATCAGAGTAGACTGATTTTTCTTTTTTCTTATTTCAACATTTGGTGTTCCCACTGTGGAGTTGTCTTTCCTTATTTTTATCAAAGCCTTCCCTCCGATCGTTGGACCTACTCTCCCATTTGAAAGAGGATACCTTTTCTTCCAACAGACGTTGTCGTCACTGTAAATGGCAACATCACAAAAACAATCATTCAAGCAATTCTGTCTGCACCAATCCTCTGAAACATCGCGGTGAGACTCATAATCAGAGTCAGGCCAGTTAGTATCCAACATTTCGTGGAATGTGAAAGACTCAACTTCTCGCGATTCATGGTTACAGTTTTGCTCAGAGAAATTTTGTCTGCAGCTGCCTAATTTGTCATTCGGATCATCCAAGATATATCCGAGTGGACAATCACATCTCGGCCTCTGATCAGTTCCTATTGAGCATAGGCTGTTGAAACCACAGGCACCCCCTCCTGTACTTTGCCTGATAGACAAACAGATGTTATCAGGAATGTTATACAAACTAGACCATGCCATCGGTTCCCTACCAGAAGATTTCGGATGGACATAGTGCCTAAAAACTCCATCATATTCAAGAATCGCTCGATGATACATTGATTGGCTTCTTGAATTTTCCACATTAGAAGATATCGAATTTATCAAAGTTCCATTCTTTGCTTGAAGAAAAATAAAGCCTGATTGATTGAAGATCACCTGATAACCACTGCCAACTGACATAGGTGACCAATATGCAGCATTTGTTGCCTCAGCTGGATAATTGACTGTGTAAAGCACTAGATTTCCATCAGTTTGAAGTATGAACTCAAACCTCCCACTCGATACATTCGTGTCAGAGAAACTTGAAACAAGACTGTTATCTTGGTTAAGTACTTGACCAGGCAAAATCGTATCGGTGGGCTCATTAAAACTCTGCCATAGAGTGTCTGAACTACTAGTTGCTAGCACAAAGTTTCCATTATCAAGCATGGCTCCATAGGCCAATTGAGCATTCGCCATGCCACGAGCCCACATCTCTTGACCATTTGGATCAGTGAGGACTAGTCTTCCATCCGCGGAGAGCTGAACTTTGGATCCATCTAAGGCAAGATTATTCCTATTGGCTGACCAAACTATGGTTTTGTCTGTGATTTTGTTGAACCATATGGCTAGTAAGTACCTTGATTCATTTCCAATTTTTTGGAAGCCCAAAGCGAATTCATCAGATGGGGATGACCAAAAGCTAGTAACATCACTTGTAGTGAGTGATGAACCCAAACTAACATTTTGGTAAGATTGAGCAATGGCTGAAAGGGGAAACAATAAGAGACCAACAAGAAGCATAACTAAAGAAGTCATGTAAGAAAGAGGCAAAGTTATAAATGGATATTATGTACACCTATAAGTTACAAATATAATGTTGCCTGCAAGGGTAAATAGTCAGGCATATTACATAAACGGTCTTCTAACTTGAACCGTACGTAACTACATAAGCAGACACTTAAATGTGTATAGAATTGAACAAGTTGACACACACATCGCACGTCCTACATGGCAATTCACATCCTATGCAACATCTACGTGACGTCCTACGTGTATAATGTCACATAGGATGTGTGTGTCTACTTGTTCAACTTTATACAAATTTATATGAATTTGTGCACACACAATGTTAGAAGACGTAAATATCAACTGAGATCAAGTTAAATAATATATTTATGTATTATATCAATAGTGAAAGTCATATTCCACATTAACAAATTTTAGAAAGAAATAGGGAAAAAGAAAATTCAACGTTAATTAAATTGTTGCTTGTTGGACCACATTTTGAAAAGTAAATGTTGAATAAGTCCATTGGCTACCCCACTTTTTTGGAGTAAAATGTAGCTATTGAGTTCTACCGCGTTTTCTTGACTTGGAAATGTTGACGAGTTTCTAAAAATTATTTGAGTGGTACTTTTTAATAAATAAATATTAGTTTTAGTGATATTTTTTTTATCTATTATTACTTATAATAATATCTATAGTAATATCATAATAAATCTGATTGTGTATTAAAAGTGAATTATGCATGCAACTTAAATGTATTGTAAGTATTTTAAAATATATTATACTTATTTGGTAAGAAATTGACACAATGCATCATAAATATATTAAAGTGTGTAATAAATGTATTATCCATTAATAAAACTTGTATTATATATGTTCTATAAATTATTCTCTGTAAAACATATTCAAATTGTATTATAAATATATTATAAGTGTCCAGTTAAAAAAATGTTATTGCTATAGATGGTAAATATTTTTCTTAAGATAACATATCAATGTAAGTTTTCCTAGTAGTTTATTCTTTGTTTTTTGTTTGTTTGTTTGTTTTTTGCTTTTATGATCTTGATAGTTTAAATTTACTAGTCCAATTAATTTGGATTCGCAGCAAATAGATTCACCAAGGGGCATAAAATGCTTCGAACCAAGTTCTAGCTTAAACAGTACCAGATCTCTGAGTGATGAACACATTCTAACCATCCTGTCGTATTTAGTGACGACTAGAGCTGTCAATATGGGCTAGCCCACCCCATCCGCGCTAACCCATACAGGCTTTGAAATTTGACGGGCCAGGTTAGGCTAGCCCATTTTTGTTGTGGGCCAGAAAATGGTCAGCCCAGCCCACACGTATGTGGGCTACAGGCTTGCTGGGCCAGTCCTCTTTTCTTAAAAATATATTTTTTATAAATATTTATATTAAATTATAATTTTAAAATATTATCATAAATATTGACAAGATAATATTACATGGTGCTAGTGTGTTACTTGTTAATCAAATCCACAAATAAAAGTATCTTTATAATATTTATTAAGTTTGATTTCAAGTAAAAGCATAAATAATTAAATAAAAATATTAACCTAATTTTTTTCTAATGATCATAATAAAATACGAAAACTATGACAATATTCCATAGGCTACAGCCTATGTAGTGATTCCTAGAAATTTTAGGGTATTTTATGTAGTACATAATTTATATTTAAATTGTAATATTTCAAACTTTAAACAGATTTTGAGTTTAGACTCTTGTTGTTTTTACTACTCTATTTTATTTTTCTTTTTAATTATCAAAATCAAACTGAACCAGTCCAATTTTTTTCGTGCTTTGGTATTTAGGTCCATTCCAAATATAAGTATTTTTATGATTGATCACTCTTATTCAAAGTTTGAATATATCTTTAGTGAAATTCCTAATTACGTCCTCACTGGAGTCGTCAATATGGGCTAGGCCCGTTGGGCCAGTCTGGCTTAACCCGTGATTTGATAGGGTTGGACTACAATTTTTGGAGCCCATTTAAGAAAAAAACTTTTTAGCCTGACCTGAATAAGCCTGTCGATTTGTGGGGCTTGAGAAATATGGATAGGGCCGGCCCGTGGGACAAATAAAAATTATATTGATTTTTTAAAGTGGTATATATATTGTAAATAATAAAAAAAAAAACTCAAAGTATTATCATAAACCCACTATTGAATTTTAATTTTTTAAAATTCAAATAAACCAAAATTTTCATAAATAAATTCCATTTTACTTAACTACCACGTAAATACCACTCATTAAAGAAAGATAGAAAGTTGACCACTAAGGTACTCAAATCAATTTTCTAAAGTTAATTTGGACCTTTTTGTTTTGATTTCTTTTTATTGAAAAATAAATGTTTCTTTCGTTAAGATTTCTTGCCAGCAGCCCATTCCAGAAGTTATAAGCTACTGTTTCTGTTGGATAATAATTTGGATCGTGAATCGTCTATGTGGACTAATTCGGTCCATTTAGATAACATTATCGTAGGAACTCTACTAATGTAAATTATATTGAATAATAATATATGTTTTTATTATTTCAAGTTGTTGATGCGGAGAACGAACATATTTCACTGGTGAATGTAAGAGAGGGTCATCATTTAATAACTACGCAAAACACTAATTAAATGTTTAATGTTTTCTTTGTGGTCGTGGAAAACGAACATATTTCACCGGTGAATATAAGAGAGGATCATCATTTAATAAATACGCAAAACACTAATTAAATGTTTAATGTTTTCTTTGTGGTCTATTTTTTACTTTTTACAAATTTGAATTTGTAATGATGGTCTAGACAAGGAATTTTAGTTAACGACAACAAAAGAGTTCTAAAATTAAGAAAAAGCAACACATGTCTTATTTATTACGTAGAGGTGACAATTTTAAGATTAGTGCTAATGCCACTAATTTTAAAATCTTCAAATTTGATTATTTACACAAAAGTCTTATCTTTCTAATCCCTCCCCCTCCCCCTCCCCCTCCCTCACCATCACTTTCTCCTCTTCTTCCTCATTCACCACCATCGTTGTCATCATCTTCTTCTCCACCGTCGCCGCTACAACAATCACCAACTTCACCTTCGTTGTCAACACCAACATCTCTTTAGCATTCATAACTATCACTACTAAAAAAACTGCCAAAAAGAGAAGAAAAAAGCGACGGATTGCGCCGCTTTTTTGGCCAAAAGCGACGCAGTCAATCTCGGCGCTTTTTGGCTCGATGCTTTTCCAAAAGCGACAGACTGCGTCTTTTGATTTTTTTAAAATTATTTTTTTTAAGAATGTGACGCCGTCCGTCGCTTTTTTTTTTAATTTTAAAAAAGAGATGAAGTCCAACGCTTTAATTAATTTTTAATTTTTTTAGAATCTTGAAAAGCTACGGACAATGAGAAGCCGTCCGTTGCTTTTTTGGAAATAAAAATTTGAAAAATCCAGAAAAGCGATGAACTAAATGATCTTGTCTGTCGCTTTTTTAGGTTTTAAAAAAAATAATTAAAAAAGCGACGGACTAAAGGACCCTGGTCGTCGCTTTTCTTGGTTTTAAAAAAAATAAAATTCAGAAAAGCAATAGACAAAACCACCCTGACGTCGCTTTTTCTGCAATTTTTTAACAGTAGAAACTGTCAGTTTCTGCTGCCCACCTGTAAAAGCAATTCAATTCAACCCCAATCAAAACACAAAACATTATAAAGAAGCTAACACAAAATATAAAACAATAAACTTAAATTAACATTCAAAAATATCTAAATCACAATTTAAAGACTTATAAAATCTGTCAACACCCCTTTTCGCGCACGGTGGCGGAAGGATTTTTCCATTTTAAGTGACGTTATTGATTAAGGGATTATTTTTAATTTTCAGAGTCGCCACTTGGAATTGAGTTGTGGTATCCCAAGTCACCTTTTTGTTTAATCCCTAATCAAAAGGAAATGACTCTTTGTTTGATCTGCGAACTAGAAATTTAGGTAAGGAATTCTGTTGACCGAGGGGAAGGTATTAGGCATCCCTCAAGTTTCGTGGTTCTAGCACGGTCGCTTTTATTGACTTCCACCTACTTTAAAATATTCTTGGATATATTATTTCAGGCCATGGTTTGCTCGCATGTTTTAGATTTTTATTGTTGAACTTTTATTTGGTCTCGACCTAGATGCGTGACCGCATTCTTGGTCTTCACGATTAGAGACATAACTGTCTTCTTTGCATCACACCTAATAACCTTATGTTTTATAAATCTCTACTTTAAATTTAATAAAATTTAATTATATTATTGGACAAGGTGCATCACGGCATCCTTGATTTTTTTTTATGTTTCAAAAAAGATGTGCAACCGCATTCTTAATCGAAACAAATAATTTTAACATACCTAAAAGTTTGTCTAATGTTAAAAGAAAATACTTAGTCTTTATAAAGAAAACTCAAATAAAATAAAATACAAAAATTTTGGATCATAATCATATCTTTTTATTTTTTATTTTTATATTTTTATTACTCTTAAAATTAACATCAAAATGAAGTATACATTTTCTAATCAAACAAAACAATAACGAATTGTAAAAAAATAAATCTCATTTTTTGTTTCATAAAATAAAACAACAATAATTTGTTTATTTATTTATTTTTTAGCCTAACTATACCTACATTATTATTATTATCTAAATCAAGACAAGAGCAATGTTACGACCTGTTCATTTTTAAGAGATCACAACTAACAAATAAAAATAAATAAATAAATACAATAATCATCGATTAAATCTACCTTTATTCATGAAATAGAGATATAACAACTAACAAGTTAATCATTTCAATCAAATTCATGAATGAAACATAATATAAGAAGACTTGTCTTAAAATTACATCAAATTCCATAAATAAATTAAAGAGATAAGGAAAAGTTGAATACCGCAAAATCTTGATCGAACCTTGATTAGAACACCCACCAAGTTTTGTAGGTGATTTGTAATGGTATATGTGTTGTATTTAAATAAAATAGTAATAAAAAAGAAGAAAATATGTGGATGTATTGATGAATTTTTGAAAGAAAAGTAGACTAAAACTAAAATGAATTCCTTTTTTTTCTTTTCCTCCGTGAATGTTTTTGTGTGTGCAACGTGTTTTCCCTTTGTTGCCGTTTTCTTTTTATCTCTTTTTGTGTCCGTTTTTTTTCTTCCGTATGTTGGTAAGTATCTGTATTAATATAGTGGGTGTTGCTGTTTATAGGAATGCGTAGTACTTGTGTGGGGGGGGTGTGTAATGGGTTGTGTGGTAGAAAATGGGGGAGGGAAGTGGGGTTTAAGGTGGGGGTAGTGGGGGTAAGTGTAGGTATATATAAATATAATTACTAACTAATTATTTTAAATTAATGTAAATTTAAGAAAAGTTAAATAGCTAATTAAAATATAATTAAGAAACACTAATTTATTTATTAAATATACATTAAAAGAAAACATATATTTTTGAACATTTTCTTCTTTTTTGAAATAAATTGAAAATAAAACTTAACTTAAAACATGGCTCTATTTTTGTGGTTTTCAAATATTTTTACACTAAAACTTACTAAAATATGATAAAACCAGAATATTTAATTTAAACGTAAAAGAAATATTTAACCACTAAAATTTGTGTAAAATATCAAGTTCGGTCAAAAATTACGTGTCTACAGTTTGCCCCTCTTTGACTGAAAACACGAAGAGTTTGCAGGCAAAGAAGTAGACAACATGACAAGTTTTGACTAGACTCTTATATGAAAGAAAAATATGCGATCGAGTCCTAGTTTTGGACAACCTACATATCCCGGGTTATAAGGGAATCAGGTCACGTGTAGTTCAAGGAGATGAAATGATGAGTTGGAAGTCAAGTGAGGTCCCCTTGAGG
>NW_006239269.1:458206-465751 GCF_000226075.1 Solanum tuberosum | reverse complement strand
GCGTTATGAGCTTATGGGGAACACATTCCTAGTTACTTTTAATAATCTGAATATAAATAAATACTTAGTTCAAAGTTATCTTTTTATTGTTTTTATTTTATTTCAATTTAAATCCCCCCATTTTTATATAACGACTATCGAGTTAAATATTTGCTATTGACAATATTCTTCCATATTCTCTGTGGGATCGACCCCGACTCATAGTTGGGTAAATATATTGCATACGATCGTTTATATTTCTTTTCAAGAATTATATTTGAACGTTATCACCTATCTGTACAGCTTCTCTTGAGTCTTCACTTGTGTCTTTACTTTCAGATATCACCTTGATTTTTGGATGAGTATCTTGATCTTGAATTGGATTGAGGCTTAACTTGCCGCTTAGAGTGAGCTTTTGGCACTCTTCAAAATGACAATTTGAATATGTTCTTGAATGACTGCATGTTTTCTTGATCAGAAGCTGAATAGAAATAGATGTTAGGAAGTCAGGCTGCTATATGCATTGAAGAAACTGATTTTGGCTATCATGGGATTGATCATTCTGAAAAGAGTTGAAACTTTGTTCCTGAATTTCAAATCCACGTTTCGCTTGAACAAACCTGTAAACCATCACAAACAAAAGAAATACACAAAAAAAAATAATCCCAAGTTTTCACTGGAAATTTTTTGTGAGTTATTAGCAGATAATTTTTTTTAAAAAAATTCAGACTAGGAAGTGCTTATCCTAGGAGAAAGTAACCAAATCCCATTATGTAGGATGATCCTACTAATCCCATTGTCCAGGAGGGTCCTGCTAATCTAAATCTCATTGTTTAGGAGGGTCATACTACACTAATCTCATTGTTTAGGAGGGTCCTACTACTATAATTCCCATTGTTTAGGAGGGTCCTGCTACGCTAATCAAAAAAAAATAATCCCAAGTTTTCACTGGAAATTTTTTGTGAGTTATTAGCAGATAATTTTTTTTAAAAAAATTCAGACTAGGAAGTGCTTATCCTAGGAGAAAGTAACCAAATCCCATTATGTAGGATGATCCTACTAATCCCATTGTCCAGGAGGGTCCTGCTAATCTAAATCTCATTGTTTAGGAGGGTCATACTACACTAATCTCATTGTTTAGGAGGGTCCTACTACTATAATTCCCATTGTTTAGGAGGGTCCTACTACACTACTTCACATTGTTTAGGAGGGTCCCGCTACTCTAGTTCCCATTGTTTAGGAGGGTCCTGCTACACTAATTATCATTGTTTAAGAGGGTCTTGCTAAACTAAATCATCAAATACAATTACCATAACATTTTTTTTTAATTCTTTAGATTATAAAATGTTTATCCTAAAAAAAAAAATGAAAAATAACTGCCTCAAACTAGAAAGTGTTTATTCTAGGATACATAAAACAAATAAATACATAAAATAATAATACTAATAACGGTCTAGGACAAGGAAGTGTTTATCCTAGGAGAAAATGAGAAATAAATGTCTCAATCTAGGAAATGTTTATCCTAGGAGAAAAAATGCATGTAATTTTTATTTTTATTTTTGCAATAATGTTCACAAATTTGAGTCTTTTATTTTTTTTATTTTTATTTTTAATGGCAGTCAATTTGTGGAATTTGACTTGAGGATAGTTTCTCCTATTGTTTCCATGTTTGAAGCTAATTTTAGGTTTGAGATAAACTGCTTTCGTTTGCTAGTCAGCTCACCTTGATAATCTTGAAAACATCTCTAGTTGTTCAAAACTTCCAACTTCATACTTGTTATATTGTTTCCACCCTCCAACAATCATTGAATCTTGTATTCATATAAATTCTCAAAATTTGTTAATTATTGGCAAGTTACTATGCATATCAATATTTCTTGAATGATTTCACATTTGAGGTGTTGACCAAACTTTGCTTTGTACGATTGAAAAGATGGTAGCAATTTTGAAATCATTTTCTTCTTGCTTTAATGAAGACTAACCCAAGGGAAAAAATGAAATCGAATTGAGCGATACAAAATAAGAAGAAGAAAAGTAAAGAATAAAAATTGACCTTTAAGAGAAAAAAAAAAGAAAAAAAAAAGAAACTCCTTTGAGAGTGATGGTCAATTCTAATGATCATGACATGCATGTGAGGTTAAATGGCTTGATTTGTCCAATCAATCTAAACTTTATCTTTGTCAAACTTTCAACCTTCTGAAGTCAGACTTTTATAATCCAACTTTTGCACTAGATTCACACCTCACATTCGACTTGTGGTGCCTCGAAAGGTTTTTCACCAATAACCTCTCTCATTTTGTATGTCTCTCACTCACATCGTCTTATAGTGCCCTAAGGGTTTTCACCAATAAGACTCTCTCATTTTTCACTTTCTCTCAACACAAATGATGCCTTATAGTACTTTCAAGAATTTTCATCGATAAGATTCCCTCATTTTTCGCTTCTTATGCGAGGGACGTGACATTTTTCCTTATATGATAATCAACACTGAAAGCTTGACTTGACTTGTCATTGTTAAAAATTGATCAGAAGGTCTTTATTTGGATTGTAACGTGGCTTTTGGACAGGGTTACAAAGAAAGGGTGAAAGCTCAGATATAATACTTATAAGACGGTTAAGACTTTACGACTTTTGAAATCGACTCTAAATAAACAAATAAACAAAATAAAATAATAATAATTTATTATTATTATTATTATTATTATTTTTGCCCCAGTTTTTGTGATGAGGATCTTAGAGATTTTTTTCTTGGTTGGACCGAACCTCAGAATAAGGCTGCCTACGTATCTTGTCAAAGCAAGAATCAGGTCAAACGTAGTTCAGGAAGTTTGTTCTTTGTTGTTATTGATTTTTTTTTCACTTTTTTTCCTTGACTCTTTTTTGTGACTACTATTTTTTTTTTTTTTTTTTTTTTTAGTTGTGACTCTTTTTTCCTTTTTTAAATTTGTGACTCTTTTTTCTTTTTCTTTTTGACTATATTTTGATTCCAAAAGAGGGGTATGAAAGAAAATAAAATTAAGGCTCAAAAGGGATAGCAAAGGATTCAAAAGGGGTAGCAAAGTATTACACAGTGTTTGGATAGTAGAATGAAATGTCTTTGTCATATCAATTATTAATAATGAAAAATACAAGCATGTCCTTTAAGATGTGAAGTGAAAATCATATATTATCTCTTTGCAACGTATGCATTGATGGATATGTATATTAGCTTGAAATCTCCATTTGAGTAATACCTTCTTGACAAAAAATGATAAATGTCAATTTAAATGAAACTTATTCTTTTAACCATTTTCGATACTAAAGGACGTATCAAGGTGTTTAAGTCATTTATTCATTTCCTGAATGTATTTATTTTTTGACTTCTATGGTGTATTCATTTCATGGCTAGATATAATCTTAAGATCTTACCAAATCCTCTTGCATATCATGTCACAAAAATTGAATTGAAAAGAAATGTATGCGGAAAGCCAAATAGAATGGGGTCACTTTGACACAAAATAAAGATTATATTAAGATAAAAAAAAACTTGATGACAAGACAACAAACTAAATTTTAGGTTACAACTCTATAATAACCCAAACTATGACAAGACTCAACAAACAAACACATAAGAGAAATGATAGAAAGGTCTGACTTACTAAAATAAAATAAAAAAGAATTGCATAGCAGAAATGATGACAAAATAAACTATCCATACACTCTTTTTTGAGAGAAAAGAAGAGTGTATCCCAATCACCAAGCTTGACTTCTTAGCCACTACTTTGCACACTAGCCTTCATGAAAGTTCCAACAATTTCAATTGTCTTTTCCTGAGAATGAGAGAATTGTCATATTCTTTGTCATCACATATCATTTCGATGAAGTGTACATCATTATGCGCCGGTAGAGGATTCTTAGTAACATTTGAGGGGTCATTATTTTGAACCACAATCATTTTTGTTTGAATCATCTCTTCCACCTTTTTTCTTAAATTTTGACAATCTTCAGTACTGTGCCCTGGAGCATCAGAATGGTATGCACACCGTATTGTAGGATTGAAACCTTTTGCATGTGGATCCACATAATTTTGAGGAATTGGCTCTATCATATTCAAATGTTTCAATTTCTCAAATACACTTGTGTAAGACTCTCCAATTGGTGTGAAAATTTATTCATAGGTATTTGACCTCCCTCAAATCCCTGTCTTGGACAGGGATTATAAGGTGATCAAAAATTTTGAGACGAAGGACAAACATTTTGATTTGTTGGTGCTCTCCATTGAGGATAGTTTGGTGGATATGCATATGATTGTGCACCATAGACTGCATATTGAGGTGGGACAATAGAGTATTGTGTATCTTGCATGGGGAGAGAGTGATGAAATTAAGGTGGTGCATATTGATAAATTGCACCCCTTGGACCCTTTTGTGTGTCTGACACAACATTTACTACTTCCTCCTTCATTTTCTTTCCTCCAAGATTTCCTGATCCATTTTTAATTACCTGTGTTGTAGCTTTCAAGGCAGCTTGACTTACAATTTTTTCAGACTTGATGCCATTTCCCACCATTTCACCAATCTTAATAACTTCAGCGAATGTTTTTCCAACAACGGAAAGTAAATAATGAAAGTAGTCTGGTTCTTGCTCTTGAAGGAAAACATCAATCATTTCAGACTCTTTCATTGGCGGCTTAACCCTAGTAGCTTGCTCCCTCCACCTAATAGCATATTCACGAAAATTTTCGGTGGTCTTCTTCCTCATGTTGACAAGTGAAGTACGATTTGGAACTATGTCAGTGTTATATTGAAATTGTTGAACAAAGCATCGAGCCAAATCATTCCATGTATGCCAGTTAGAAGTATCTTGATCTAATGAACCATTCTGAGGCAATTCCCATTCAAAACGTTCCCCAAAATAAGCCATGAGCAATTCTTCTTTGCTTCCAGCCCCCTCTCAGTTGATTACAATATCTCTTTAAATGAGCTACAGGATCTCCATGTCCATCATATTTTTCAAACTTTGGAGTTTTAAAATCGATGGGTTGATGAATGTGGGGAAACATGCACAAATCATTGAATGAAACACTTTTGTGACCTCCCAATCCTTGCATATCTCTTACACTATGTTCCAAACTCTTCATTTTTCTAGCCATTTCTTCATGTTCCTCGTTCTTAACAACTTTTTCAGCCTCAACATGGGAACTATACTGATGAGTGTGAGGGTAAGAGCTTGAAATTTTAAAAGTCAATTCTGGAGTATAATCTCGATCATATTGAACTTTGGGTAGAGGATCGTTGTTGGATTTTGGCTCCATTATAGGTTGTTGAACGACATTAGTCGGCGCAGTTGGAATGAATAGTGCATTACTTTTCATAGGTGTACTCAAAGGGCGCACCATAGAAGTTTCAGCTACGTTGGATAAATTGGATCACTTATCGATACTTGGACAGGGGGTGACATATTTGTATTTAGATAGTCACGGATTGAAGGCGGTGGAGCTTGTCCGCTCATCCAAACTTCGTACATCTCCGCCATTTGTTGTCTTAGTATTCTTATCACTTCGGTTGACACTGTTTCTTGTGACATCATTTGGTTCTGGACCTCATCATTGTCCAACTCATTTTCGTCTTTGTGAGTCATTTTCTTTTTCCCTTTTGACCTTATATTGTAGGGATGAGATGCCAGCTTAACCACAAATCAACCACCTTAATTTAACTATACATGAATAATAATGCTTGTTAGGGTTAGACCTTCTTCAGTTATAAGTTATTCTTTTTTAAAAAAAATGATTTAATAATGCATTGATCAAATTCCGTTTGAGATTGGGTACGTAACACGCTTGCGAACATGACTAAGATCTTTGCATATTTTTTTAAAAAACTCAATAACTAAGCATTTTTTTAGAGCTTTGAGATAAAGTCCTTTAGTTTTTTTTATTTGAATTATTAAAAGAAAATTAATAAAAACTTGTTTTTGATAAATTGAATACTCCACCCAACAAACGTTGTATGCCACCTCATAATTGTTTTTTTTTTTTTTTTTAAATTTTTAAAAAAAATTTTTTTTTTGAATAAAGATCACCGAACCCAAAGAGGGTTGCCTACGTATCTCATTGAGGTGAGAATCATGTGTGCGTAGTTCGTCCAGATTAGACAGAAAAAAAAAACTTTGAAATATTAAAAACTTTTTTCTGATAAAAATGCAATTTTTAAAGTATTATTAAAGTAAAATATTTTGATTTTTTTTATTAACTGTACAAAAGGAATTTTTTTTTTTTTTTTGAAATTTTGATTAAATAGTGAAAAATCTTTCATTTCATTTTCTAGAAATGTATAATATCTTCTAAAAGAAGAAATATATATTTTTTCACTAGTCACACTAAAATGAGTCAGCTTATAGAGATTTTCTAAATAAATGTATTTACATGTAGCACATAAAATGATCTAAGTGGACAAGTAAGAGAGGGATACACGTCGTAGATAGACTCAATTCTTGTTCAAGTCTACTAAGTAAAATGCAAATGATGCAAATAAGCGGAGTTTACTAGGGATAATCATGTTTGTATATCAGGTTTAATAGGCTTAAACCTAAAAAGATTAGTTTCTAGACCGGTTTATCCAAGTGGACAACTCGGGTCAGGGAAGGGCAACTTATCGATATCAACGCTATTCCAACTTCATTGCTGGTCCAACCCTGCCTAACATTTGTGACTAAACTCGTTCACTGGGTGCCCAGACACTCCAGCTTTATCTCAAAAGAAAATTGGATGCATAACTGCATTTCCTACTACCCTATTTTTAGAGACTCAGATGGTGCACGAAAAGATAATTATATACAATTCAACAATATCAAAACGATAAATGAGCAGCAAGTAGCACATTAGGTCATCCAAACAATATATCCAATGAAATAATATAATAAAATCAAGTAAAAGTCAATAGACAAAGTTCAAATTCTGGTTAGTCCCCAGCAGAGACGCCAGAAATGTCACATCCCTTTTCACGCACGGTGGCGGAAGGATTTTTCCATTTTAAGTGACATTATTGATTAAAGTATTATTTTAAATTTTCAGAGTCGCTATTTGGAATTGAGTTGTGGTGTCCCAAGTCACCTTTTATATTTTTATTACTCTTAAAATTAACATCAAAATTAAGTATACATTTTCTAATCAAACAAAACAATAACGAATTGTAAAAAAATAAATCTCATTTTTTGTTTCATAAAATAAAACAACAATAATTTGTTTATTTATTTATTTATAGCCTAACTATACCTACTTTATCATTATTATCTAAATCAAGACAAGAGCAATATTACGACCCGTTCATTTTTAAGAGATCACAACTAACAAATAAAAATAAATAAATAAATAAATACAATAATCATCGATTAAAGCTACCTTTATTCATGAAATAGAGATATAACAATTAACAAGTTAATCATTTCAATCAAATTCATGAATAAAACATAATATAAGAAGACTTGCATAAAATTACATCAAATTCCATAAATAAATTAAAGAAAAGATAAGGTAAAGTTGAATACCGCAAAATCTTAACTGAAGCTCGATTAGAATACCCACAAATT
>NW_006239269.1:456900-457909 GCF_000226075.1 Solanum tuberosum | reverse complement strand
GGTGGTGTTGCTGTTTATAGGAATGTGTAGTACGTGTGTGGGGGTGTGTGTAATGGGTTGTGTGGTAGAAAATGGGGGAGGGAAATGGGGTTTAAGGTGGGGTAGTGGGGTAAGTGTAGATATATATATAAATATAATTACTAACTAATTATTTTAAATTAATGTAAATTTAAGAAAAGTTAAATAGCTAATTAAAAATATAATTAAGAAACACTAATTTATTTATTAAATATACATTAAAAGAAAACATATATTTTTTGAACATTTTTTTCTTTTTTTGAATTAATTGAAAACAAAACTTAACTTAAAACATGGCTCTATTTTTGTGATTTTCAAATATTTTTACACTAAACTTACTAAAATATGATAAACCAAAATATTTAATGTAAACGTAAAGAAATATTTAACCACTAAAATTTGTGTAAAATATCAAGTTCGGTCAAAAATTACGTGTCTACAAAGTCTTTCAAAATTTGTTTTAAAATTACCAAAAATTCGTTTCAAAATTACAAATAGTTCATAAAGACTATATTTTATCAAGATTTCTAAAGTTCAACCTAATAATTAGTTCATAAATTCTATAAATCAACATTTCTAAAGTTCACAACCTAAAGTTTAAAATCCCACAATAATTCAAGATTTCTAAAGTTCACAACCTAAAGTTCTAAAATTCTAAAATAATTCTAGTTCTCTAAAGTTCACAACTTAAAGTTCTAAAATCTCACAATAATTCAAGATTTTTATATTTCACAACCTAAAGTTCTAAAATATTCCTAAAATAATTCAAGATTTCTAAAGTTCACCTAAAGTTCTATAATCCTAAAATAATTCAAGATTTCTAAAGTTCACAATCTAAAGTTCTAAAATCCTACAAAAATTCAAGTTCTCTAAAGTTCAGAACTTAAAGTTCTAAAATCCTACAAAATTCAAGTTTTCTAACATTCATAACTTAAAGTTCTAAAATTCTACAATAATTCAAGATTGTTAACGTTTACAATCTTATAAAGTT
>NW_006239269.1:455815-456345 GCF_000226075.1 Solanum tuberosum | reverse complement strand
CCTACAATAATTCAAGTTCTCTAAAGTTCACAATTCAAAGTTTTAAAATCCTACAAAAATTCAGGTTCTCTAAAATTCACAACTTAAAGTTCTAAAATTCTAGAATAATTCAAGATTTCTAACGTTTCACAACCTAAAGTTCTAAAATCCTACAAAAATCAAGTTCTCTAAGGTTCACAACTTAAAGTTCTAAAATCCTACAATAATTCAAGATTCCTAACGTTCACAACCTTATGAAGTTCTAAAATTCTACAAAAATTCAAGTTCTCTACAGTTCACACCTTTAAGTTCTAAAATCCTACAATAATTTAAAATTTCTAAAATTTACAATCTTATAAAGTTCTAAATACAATAATTCAAGATTTCTAAAGTTCACAACCTAAAGTTATAAAATCCTACAATAATTCAAGTTCTCTAAAGTTCACAACATAAAGTTCTAAAACCCTACAAAAATTCAAGTTCTCTAAAATTCACAACTTAAAGTTCTAAAATTCCACAATAATTCAAAATTTCTAAAGTTCACAACCTAA
>NW_006239269.1:455084-455450 GCF_000226075.1 Solanum tuberosum | reverse complement strand
TCAACTTTCATATACTATCCAATATTTTTTTAACTTCAAAGTAATCTAACTTTTATATACAATTCAATTTTTTTCTAACTTCAACCGTCCAACATACTAAATTCAAGAATTTCAAAGTTGGAAAATGCAACTAATCTAACTTCTAACTTCTAATTATTTGTTAGTTCTAACTTCTAATACTCAATTCACAATCATATTAAAAAAAAACCCCAATTTGAAGAAAACCCTAAAATAAAAAATCCTCAATTCTCTCCCTAACTAACAATAATCAAATATACAAATTAACAAAGGGAAAATGCATAAGTATCCCCCAGCCTATGCCCAAAATTCCTGAGACACACCTAACCTTTACTAAGGTCCTATTAC
>NW_006239269.1:447800-455073 GCF_000226075.1 Solanum tuberosum | reverse complement strand
CTAACCTTAACAAGCTAAGGAAAAGAGGCAGTGGGGACGATGGGTGGCGGCACCGACGGGACTAATGCTCAAGGAGAGAAGGGTGACGACGGTGTGGGGCGGCGGCAGCGGTGCAACAGTTTGGTTTTAGAGAGAAGAGAGAGAAAGAGAGATGGGAAAATGGGGGGAAAACCCGCTTTTTGGTTCAACATAATTTTAAAAAAGCAACGGACAACGTCTCTTTGTCCATCGCTTTTTCCAAAATATTTGACCAAAAAGCGATGGACTAAGAGACGTTGTCCGTCGCTTTTTCTTAAATGTTTGACTAGTCATTTTTGACCAAATAGCGACGGACTTAGAGATGCCGTCCCGTCGCTCTTTTTAAAAAAACAATTAATCAATTAAAATTAATTAAAAGCGACGGACGGCATGGTTAGTTTTTAATTTATAAATAATTATTTTAAATAAAAAAGCGACGGACTGCGTCGCTACCTATATAAAATAATTAATTATTAATTATATATATATTTGGCGCAAAAATTCACAAAAAAAGTGACGGACTAAGCGATGCCGTCCGTCATTTTTTGTAAAATAATTTTAAAAAATAATTTTTCTACTTTAAAAGCGACGAACGGTATGGCAATTGGTGTCGCTTTTTGGAGCGACGTTGTCCGTCGCTTTTTGGCAGTTTTTTAGTAGTGTATTCTCTCCCTCACCTCACTTGCTGAAGTTGTCTGTAGCAACTACAATACTTGTAATAATTATCGTAGCTGTTGTAATAACTTCAACAGTTGATGGAATAATTTTGATAGTTGCTGGAACAACTTCAACAGTTGCAGTAATAATTATCATAGTTGCTTGATTTTCTGCAGGTTTTCTTCAATGATTTTAAAAAAAACATTCAAAAAGTTTAGAATCAAAGAAAAATATTTGCTAAAAATAAGGACAAAAAAAGAAAAAAGAAAAAGAGTGCGATAAAAAATGATGAACGTCAACAACGACAATAGCGGCAACAAAAATGATAAAGAAGAAGAAAATAGAGGTAGAGAGAGAGAAAGAAAGAATAAGAAGATGCGGGAAAAAGAATTTTGAAAAATAAAAAGGACTGAAAGGATATTGAAAAGGAAAATTTCAAATTTTGAAATTTAAAAAGAGAAGGAAGACTTCTCAAAATTTTCGAAATACTAATATACACTCACAAGTTTTTAATTACTCTAATCAAGTCCACATTTCATTTAGGGCTTGTTTGGAAAGCCACATTGGTAATCAAATTTGGTGTAATTGAGTGTAATTACACTGTCTGACATGTTTGGTTAGTCATATAATTACTTGGTGAACAGTTAATTGAGTGTAGTTGATAGGGAGCCTTACACCCTCCAATTCTTAGGGAGGGGATGCGAATTGTTGGTAATTAAATGGTGTGTTATTACAAGCTGATTACTTTTTAATTTCCTATTTTTATTTTATTTTTGTTTCTATTATGTTAAATTCTTTTTATCTTTATTATTTTAAAATTTTCTAAAAATATATATTTTTATATTTCATTTCCTTCTCATTCTCAACCTTTACCTTTTGTGATTCTATGCGATTTTTTGTATTATTTATTTTATCTTTATTTTTTTCATTAGCATAAATTTGTTAGTTTTCTAGTTTTTAAACTAAAGTATAAGTCATTGTTGAATAAGGTTATAGATTTACGTTTTTCTTTTCTTTTAAATCATATTTATGTACGACATGTTGAAATTTGACATAAGAGTATTATATATATATATATTTTTATTTTTTTTATTTTTTTTTAGAACTTATGTTATATTTTTAGTTTCATTTGTTTTAGTAGTATTGACTTGATATTTTGAATTACTCTAAAGATAATAAACCAAGCTCAGGGGTTGGAAGTGCTGGTAACATTGGTATATGCTAAATGTACCATTGCAGAAAGATTACAATTATGGGAATCATTGGACCATATCGTAGAGACAGTGCCAATGTCATGGGTGGTGGGGGAGACTTTAATACCATCATGAACGAAGAGGAGAAATTGGGAGGATTGCCAGTATTAGCTAAAGAGACTCAAGATTTCAATCACTGTATAAATGTGTGTAATCTTTAAGATCAGGGCTTTAAGGAGAGTAAATATACTTGGTGGAATGGTCGAACGGATGAAGATTGCATATTCAAGAGGTTGGATAGGGTTTTGTGCAATGATGAGATGAGTAATAAATTTATAGTGATTGAAGTGGAGCATATAACCAGAAGTGGGTCTGACCACTCTCCTTTGTTACTAAAATGCAGTATTAGCAATGAAGGGGTGGTTAAACCATTGAGGTTCTTAAAGTTCTGGATAAAAGAGGAGACGGTTTAAGAGGTAGTAAAACAAAATTGGAATAAGGATTTTGAAGACAAACCTTTTAGCATATTTCATCATAAGCTGAAGAGAGTTAAGAGGGAACTTTCGCAATGGAGTAAAGACACCTTTGGCAATATTTTTCAAGAAATAGTCACCCTTAAGACACCATCAAAGTTCTTGAAAAACAGTTTAAGGAGGTACCGTGTGGAGAAAACATGAGCAGATTGCAGAAAGCTCAAGTGGATTTTATACACAACTACAAAGGGAGGAAGAATTCTGGAAGCAAAAGGTGGGTTTTGAATGGTTCAAAGATGATGAGAGAAATACAAGATTCTTTCATACTATATTCAAAGGAAGGAGGAGTAGACTTAGAATAAAGAGAATTTAGAATGAAGATGGGGAATAGGTTGAGCAACAAGACAAGATAGCTGAAATGGCAGTGGAATTCTATGAAGGACAATTCACTAAAGGTGAGGAAAGTGAAGATTTCGATATGTTGACTGAAATACCAAGAATGATCACTGGTGATCAGAATGAGGAGATCTAGAAAACTCCGAGTAACGAGGAAGTAAAGGCATCAGTAATGGGTCTTAATAGGCATAGTGTTGGAGGCCTGGATGGCATGATAGGGGCATTTTTTCAGGATACCTGGGAAGTAGTAGGCAGGGACTTATGCAGTATGGTAAAGGCTTTTTTTGTGGAGCTGAATTAAATAGCTTCATAACTCACACAAATTTAGTCCTATTACCAAAAAAACTGGTGATTAATTCTTTTTCATTTATGAGACTCATATCTTTGAGTAATTTCGTGAATAAAATATTTTCAAGAATTGTTCATGAAAGAATCAAAGGGGTACTGCCATTGATTATATCTCCGGAGTAGGATGGGTTCGTTAAAGGGAGAAGCATAGTAGAGAATGTCTTGTTGGTGCAAGAGATAATCACCGAAATTAGAAAAAGGGGAAAACCTCCAAACTTGGTAATCAAGTTAGACATGATGAAGACATATGATAAGGTGGAATGGTTGTACCTTACAAAGGTATTAAGAAAAATAAGGTTTCGAGAGAGATTAATTGATATGATCGATAGATAAGTGGGAAATAATTGGTACTCCATTCTGCTGAATGGGCAACCTAAAGGTTTTTTCCAATCGTCTAGAGGTTTGAAACAAGGAGATCATTTATTTCCAACCCTGTTTATACTAGATGTTGAAGTTATGTCAAGAGCTCTGAATGCATTAGTATTGAAGAAAGGATTTAAGTTATTCAGAATGCCAAGGGGAAGTCCTAAAATAAACCACTTGGCCTTTGTGAATGACATGATAATCTTGTGTAAGGCCGAAATAGGTACAATGCATATGGTGAATGGAGTTTTGGAGAGATATGAGAAGATGTCAGGACAAATGTCACGACCCATGGATACCCCTAGATGTAATAAGGCACATAGAACCCCTAAAGGCACCATGTAAACTACTTAGCATATCATAACATAAGCATATAACAATATTGAGTAAAAACGCATTTCAAGTCCAAAATTTTCATAAAGGAAAGCGGAAGTCTAGACTTGTCTCAATATAGCCATCTATTACAATCTTTGAAATGAGAAAGGGTCACAACCCATACAACATAGTCTGAAAAGGAAATACAAGTAAATAACTATAAAGAGATAATATCCGTCCTCGAATCATGAGGACTCACCAACAAGCTAGGAGAATAAGCAAATCCAAGCTTTAGCCACAATGATGACCACCTTAAGAACCGGACCCTACACTTGGAGGAAAATGTAGAAAAATATGAATTAGTACAAAAATGCACTAAGTATGATAGCCATGCATAAAAACCTTGAAAACATGCAAAAGGGACATTTTAATTGAATGCATGCAATTTGCTAAGTTAAAGCATCATTTTGAAGATAATGGAAAATCATAAGTCATAAGTATATTCATTTCATAGATCATCATGACATAATAGAAACATACCATAAGTACCCTCAAAGCATACTTGTGCAATGCATGAATAGGATCCCATAATCCCACTCATGCTAAGTAAAGCTTCTTGAGTAACCATAGTTCATAATTCATATTCTTGTTCATATTGTTGTCATAGTGGGGAATAAGACTTAACCGATATAGACCATGTGAGCTTAACATGGAATACGGTGTTACCCACACCGAAAAGGGTTGTTCTACTTGCCTAAGGTAAGACCATAATTTGTTAGCTTTAGGTGGATCCACTAGCTAAATATCCTACGGGGGCCCGTAGTTTATGGGATAAGGATATTGTTTCTAGAAACCCGGATTCAACTAAGGTAGAAGGTATCCATCTCATGAGATACATACTTTGGGAAGCCGGACTCAAATAGTGTAAAAGGTCCCATTGGGAAGCCGGACTCAACTAGTGTAAAAGCTTCCATCTCATATTCAATATCCACTTGGTGCTAAGCATATTCCACAGATTACATATTAAGTCTTGACTTAAGTTCATATCTATAGAAGAATGTCTTGGCACTTAATCCAACATAATTCATAAGATAGCTTATAGATTCAATAGGTGAGAATAGCCTTTCAACCTTAGAATCATCATATAGTGAGAAAACCATTCACATCATATCATGTTGATGAGTCCACGATTTGGACCCATTCAAGGCTATATTTTAATAGAATTACTGTTCTCAAATGCATATTTTGTCTCAATAACTGATGTAAACCCTTAAGTTTCAGGTATTTGGATTGAGAGACAAAGCATGGACACTACCAAGCAAAAAGGAACAAAACGGCTGAAAGAACGAAGAAAAAACTTCCTGAGAATCGCCTAAGCCATTAGGTGAGTCACCAAAAGGTCCTAAATCCCGTCGAATGTTCCAGTGTGTTGAGTCCTGAAGGAGAAGGTCAAGTCTGCGATGAAAATGAGCAGTCAGTGCGTTGCCGAGCAGTTCCGCGAAGCAGTACCATATCGCCCAACGACTCAAAACGCGAAGAGGCTGAAGGCTAAAGCAGGAAGGCGATGAAATCGACCAAAAGTCGGATCACCGAGCGTATCAGCGATCCCGACTAACTGCGCCGAATGGTCCTCCGCACCACAAATTTTCAAACACTATAAATACTTGTTTAAATCTCTATCTTAGTATCACTTCTATTATTCGAACTTTTTACAGTTTTTGAGATAGTGTAAGTTTGAGAGGGTTTTGGAGACTTTGTTCTAAGCCTTGAAGATTCAAAAGGTTTCAACTCCAAGAAATTGGACGTGGGTCTTGAAGATTCTTCACTCTTTACGTGTTTTAAGACTTAATTCTTCATACCCATTGGATGGAAACTCATATTGGTATAAATTTTTATCTCTTTTACATGTCTAGCTAAATCCCTAATTCTTGGGTTGTGATTATGTGAATGTGGATTAAATTAACTGTTGGGTCTTGCTTGTTGATGGTTTATTTGTTGTTCAAGTGTGATTTCGTTTAGTAGTTGTGTATGAAATTAATGGGATTGTANNNNAAGTGTGATTTCGTTTAGTAGTTGTGTATGAACTTAATGGAATTGTAGTTGCAAATACGATTTCATGTTAGTGTTTTTGGTTTGCTCGAGAGAGAGAGGTCGTAAAACTAAGACTACTAAATTGATGGCCGGTGGTATTGGGTCGACATGGGTTCATCTCGAGAGAGTGAATCCTAGTCCTTCTCCCACACATTCAGCTCGAGAGAGTGAATGGGCAAAGGTGGAGGCTGTGCTTAATGCGACAAATTGGTGTTTGAGAGAAACCGCTTTGATTCGGGGTAAGTTGTTCGAGAGAAAGCTTACCCTCACTAAAGTCTAGTCTAGTCATAAATACTCAATAATTTACTATCAGCATGTACTCGATAGTCGAGTTTAACCCGTATTCCTATCACATACCAAGAATCCCATCTCCCTATCTCGTTTCCGTATATTTTTGCTCTTTTTAGTTGTTAATTAATACAAACCCCCATTGATAATTGACGCTTACGTCACCCCTTAGACTTATTATGATTTTATTCGTTAATATTTATAGCTATGACTGATTAGAACTTGCTTTTACTTTACTATTAATTCTCGAAACCACTCCTTGTGGGAACGATCCCAACCCTTAGTTGGGTTATATCACTACACGCGATCGCTGGCACTTGAACTGAAGTAGTGTCCTGATACCTAAAGTCACATATTCATCCATAGGTGTGTAAATGATAATATCCTTTCAACAACACACAACAAGATCATAAACATAATCACTTCACTCTCAAAGTGTTCTTAAAGCATATACATAACCTTCATAAAACATGCATAGTATCATATATTTCCCTTTCAAAGGTCAAAACTCATATCAAATCAACACATCTAGAATTACTACATTAGACATGGATAATAATCATAATTCAAATAACTCAATAACTACAAGCATAATCCCATAAAACTCTTCTATCATCAACAAACCCATATCTCAAGATCATAGTTGAGAAATATAGGGAATTCTACTTAAAACCATAATAAATCATCAATTTGTACATAATATAACATAATTCAATCATTATAAATTATTTTGAAAGGAATCCATGAGTTTGGAGTCAAACCCTAACTTTTGGGGAATTACTAGTTTTGAAATTGAATTTGGAGGGACTCCATGGATGAAGACTATCCATGGATGAAGGACTACCATACCTTAGCAATGAAATCCAATAAATTTGAGTAGAAAAACTTGCTCCTTGAACCCTAGCCCCAACTTCCTTCTTCTTCTTCCTTGGAGTTCTAGAGAGAGAATTCTTTTGGTGAAGAGTTGGTTTTGATTTGGGATTTTGGAATTATGAGGAAAATGACTTAATTTAGGGGTATAAAATCAATATATAGTTAGTCTAATTAGAGTAAAACGATGTCACTTAATATTAACTGTTTTTCCCAATTGCACACGCAAGTATACGCGATCGCGCAAGTAATATAGTGGCT